>NC_039493.1:6468273-6740499 GCF_003590095.1 Trichoplusia ni | reverse complement strand
CAGTCTTCTGTCAGCCACATAAGCTGTGTGCTCGTCCTTCGTCTCCGAGTAATTCTGGCTCTCCATTATAAACAAGAACAAAGTCACTCACACTCAAAAAACAATAAAAAGCAACTTAAAGTTTTCCAAATTTAAATTAAGAAACTTTCACCGTCCCAATTTGAAAATCGAATGCATTGTTCACTCAATAAAAAAAAAAAAAGTAGTGACAGCAATAATAAAAGCTCCCCGTATTTTAAGTGATAATTAATAGTAAATTTCCATTTTTCATCCTATAAATAACAAAAGTATCAAAAATAGACTCTGAATATTAAGTGCAAGTGTTATCCCTCCAAACAAACGATCAAAAGTGTATTAAAACTCTAAAACAAATAGTACATACTGTTCTGTGCAATTAAGTGTTTAACAAGTGATTGAACTAAAATATTATAATTAATTAGTGACTCTGAAAAGACCACAGTGACATTAAAGACATTATCTAATAAGTTTCGTGTATAACTGGATAATTATCGAAGAAACAAAAACTTTAGCAGACGTTAATTTTGGTTTGTTTACAATTTTCAAAATTCCTATCGCACCATAGACAAAATAGACCAAGAACCCAAAAATAATTTCTGACATTCTATACCACATTACCGATATACTAAACTGCATCCGACGTAAGACTGACATTCTCGACTTATTGACTGATTTTTACGGTTTATAAATATTGGAATGTTGCCAACAATAAAAAGTAAAGAAGAAATAGTAATATTTTTTTTTACGAAAAAATAAAATTTCATTTTAGTCAATATCAATATAATACCTACATTAAAATGGAGAATGTGACTATTCGACGACGACTAAGAACCTTTTCCGAAAACACTGGTGTCATTGAAAAGAGCCACTCCCTACTAAATTCAACCCTTTTAGACGACACTGGACTGAGTGACTCATTTATGCCAGCTATAGATACATCTTTGACATGCGATTTAAGTCAACAACTAGCTGCATCAAAAAAGGAGCTTGAATGCGCACATAATAAAATAGCTGACTTGAATGACCAGATAAGACATTTGAAAAATTTATTAGAAGAGAAAGACATGACTCTAAACAACACAATTTTAGATTCCCAAGTTGATGTAAAGAAAACACCTGAAAACATATTCCCATCTACGTTAATTAATAAAAGGATTACCGAAATTCATATGAGAACTCCTAGAATATCACCACTTCATGCAAGTACTGTAATATGTAAACAACCAGCCTTGAACAACAATGACTGTGGCGTTAAAGAGATTAACAAAACATTAAATAGTAAAGAATCGTCGCCCAAAGAGAAACCCAAGATAATCATCATAGGAGACCAACAGACTCGTGGATTTGCTCAAGAAATAATTCAGCAACGAGATCTTGCCAGATGGAATAATGTATACTCGGTACTGGGAATAACAAAACCACAAACAACTGGTACCCAAATTTTAGAGCAGTTAGACGACACTATAAAGACGCTTAAAAGTGATGACATTGTTATATTAGGGATAGGAAGCAATGATAAAAACCCTTATTTATTTTTATCTTCTCTTTGTTCAACTCTTAGAAAACTGAAAAATAACAAAGTATTTGTATTAAGAATTTTAAATAATGATTATCTAAATGTAGAATTACTCAACAACCACATTAAAGTACACCTAAAAAATTTCCATAATTGTACTTTTGTCGATACAATTGACAATATATATAGAGTTCAGGGAAGAAACATAATCTCTAAAAATTTTTTATGTGCTAAATTAAATATAGAAATTGATAACATTAATCTTCAGAAAATAATAACTAGACCGTTTATTAATTGTCCAAAAGAAATAGCAGATAATGTCCCAATTAATGTCAAAGATCCAAAATCTATACAAAGAACTATCCCAGATTATTTTAAAAAGCAAAACAGAATTCATAACTTGACTAATAATATAATAGATGGGCCTGAACTAACGAAAGCATTTTTTCGAGCCTAAACGTAAATGTACCTTACTTCATCAAAATATTGCCGGAGTTCTCAATAAAATAGACTTATTGGAAGTAACACTATCCGAACTGCAAGCTAACGACACTGAAATTGATGTAATCTGCCTCACTGAAACTTTTATACGCCAGGGGTCTGAAAATAACCTTATACTTAAAAATTTTAAATTAGTCTCAGCTTACTCTAGACCTCACCAACGACGAGGTGGAACATGCATACTTGTCAAAAAAGACCTGGATACAAAACTTTTAAATATAAAGATCAAGCCCTTGCCATACCATTTTGAATACTGTACAATAGAAATAACTTCTTTAAAATTATTTATCATTTGTTTATATCGTACACCCAATTCAAACATAAAAATTTTCTTAGATAATTTAAATCTCCTTTTGAAAAACATCGTGAAAAAAAATAGAAATGTAATAATATGTGGTGACTGGAACTTAGACTGTATTAAGGCTGATAAGCATTTTAAAGAATTAGAATCCATTTTATACAATTACAATCTTCAAAATCACATTAAAAAACCAACTCGAAAACTCTCCTGCATCGACCTTATTGCTAGCAACTTGTCCAATGTAGAACCACAAATTCACTACTTAGCTTTATCGGATCATGAAACAGGACAAAGCGTTTCTTTTGAATTACCTACATTTAAAAGCAAGCAAACTAAATCGTTCTGGTTTGAAAAAAGACGAGATCTTAGTGAAGACAATATTAAAATTTTTATAAATTACATTTCAGCTTTATCTTTTTCAGAGATTTACATTTTAGATGATACCAATGCGGCTTTTAATTATTTTCACGACTTACTGACCCTCTTTTATAATTTATGCTTCCCTGTACTAAGAGTTAAAATATTAAACAAACCACAAAAAAATAAATGGATCACAAAAGGTATAAAAGTAAGCAGTATTGTTAAAAGACGTTTATACCTCCAACATCGTTTAACACCTATAAATAAAAGGCAACACATGAGTATCTACAAAAGGTATTCAAAAACCCTTAAACGATGCATGTTAGAAGCACAAAAGTCTATAAATACTCAATACATAGTAAAATCAAAAAATAAATGCAAGGCGGCTTGGAAAATAATTAAAAATACTACTAAGGACCAAGATATCTCGAACGACATAGATTTAATAACACTTAATAAAATGACTTATACAGAACCCGACGTAATTGCCGACAATTTTAATAGATTTTTCATTGACACCACAAACAAATACATTGACTCCTGCCCGACTAACTACAATGACTACAAACCAACGTTACCTAATTTAGCAAACACCATTTACCTAAGTCCTACTACAGATACTGATATATATAAAACTATCCATTCATTAAATTCCACTAATTCTACAGGATTTGATGATATCAGTACTATGATATTAAAAAAGTGCGCAAAATTTTTGTCGCCTCCCATTTCTCATATCATAAATATGTCTTTTAACAAAGGACAATTTCCAACAAGGTTAAAGTTTTCTATCGTCAAACCTTTATACAAAAAAGGAGATAGAACCGATATGAATAATTACCGCCCAATAACATTAATTCCGGTACTTTCCAAAATTTTTGAAAAAATTATGCACGAAAAACTATATTCATTTTTAACTAATTTTAATATTTTAGAAAAACAACAATTTGGGTTTCGGAAAAACAAAAATACTACATTAGCATGTTTTAATTTACTTCAATTTGTTACTACTAGCTTAGACCGTAAAATTCCCGTAACTTCTTTATTTTTAGATATGACCAAAGCCTTTGATTTTGTGAACCATAAATTATTACTTTTTAAACTACACCGATACGGAATCAGAGGAAACGCGCTGGAATGGTTAGAAAGCTATCTAACCAATCGGCAGCAATGCGTAGAATTTAAAAAATTTGAGAAGCAAGAAAAGACTTTGTATCGATCCCCATATATTTTCAATAATTGCGGTGTGCCACAAGGTAGCATATTAGGACCCTTGTTGTTTTTGATATACATAAATGATATACCCAATGTAACTTCACATAATTGTATTTTATATGCCGATGATACTACTATTAGTATTCAATCTCGTTCTCAAAACCTATTACAGTACCAAGAGGAAATTAATAATACGTTAAATAACATTATAGAATGGTTGAAATTAAATAATTTACATATTAATATTAATAAAACAAAAATGATCCAGTTTCAAACATACAATAGCAAAAATTCCCAAATTCAAGTAAAATATAAAAATGATAGTATCGAAGAAGTTGATAACACTAAGTTTTTAGGTATTATAATAGACAAAAACTGTAATTGGAAAGCGCATATTGACGGTCTTTGTACAAAAATAGATAGATTTGTTTTTGTTCTCTATAAGATATTAAACGTGGCCGGAATTGAAGCAGCCATGTGCGCTTACCATGGATATGTTTCCTCAGTCCTCCGTTATGGCATAATAATATGGGGTAATTCTGTAGATACTATTAGAATATTTCGCGCCCAAAAAAGATGTATCAGAACATTATGTAGAGCACAACAACTAGATAGCTGTGTCCCACTTTTTAAAAAACTTAATATTTTACCTCTCCCAGCTCTATATATATTTGAAATTTGTGTCTTTGTTTATAAATATCCCTATCTATTTGATAAACATAATGATATGGTTTCTAGGCCAAGTAGAAGAATACACAAATTGTATATACCTCAACAGAGACTGCATTTGTTTTCCTCCAATGTTTTTTGTATGGCTATTCGTATTTACAACAAGCTACCTGATTATTTTAAATCTTTAAAATTTACTATATTTAAGGCAAAACTTTTTCAACTATTAAATGAAAAATGTTATTATTCAATAGATGACTATTTAAATGACAAACTGTGACCTTTTAGCTTATATGACATGTACCAATTCTGTTTTTTTTTTTATTTCTTTTTAATTTTTACTTTTTGTATTGTTACTAAAACCCCGTTTGCGATATGACATTTTTCTATTTTCATTCTAGACTTAATAATATTTGGACGCTGGAAACAGTAGAATATTATGGACTTTATTTTATGTAACACCTGTTGTAACAATATTCTTCCAAATAAACAAATTATTATTATTATTATTATTATTATTACAATGTTCATTTACTTCTATTTAAAAAATATTTCCGAATTCTTACCATTCGTCCGCAAATGCAATTTATGGCACATAATAATACAACAAACACAAAATTCGATATACTAAACATAAAAAAATACATTTTTAATTGTAAGCGCACACCGAAGGTTTTGTTTTGCTATTGATCAAAATGATTTTTTATCAAATCAACAAGTACCAAGCTTATCAATTATCACGAATGACGTACGTACGAGATATGGTGTTGTCTCACTTGTCTCAATAGTCAGTGACTGATGACGTATGCTACTTTAGTGATGTACTTGCTTATTGACTACAAAGCTACTAAGCGTGCCCTACTATTTATATTACAACTCGAGAATGGAATGGAATAAGATAGTTGCGCTTTATTTCCGTTGTATATTATTAATTAATCTTAAGTCGCGGCCTTATGCAACTACTCGAAACGCGTTTGAAGCGACAAACCTGGTCACGTGACCCCATTTTAAATATAAAAGAATTCCATATAGCATCGGTTTGGTATATTTCATGAAATTATGTCATATTGTAAAGATGCTGCTTCATGCAGTTGCTCGGCGCTCATTTGTAACGATAAATCTGGTCACGACGCCGCGACGCGACCCGAATTTTTAAGTCACTGGAAATGACCGTCGAACGGCTGCATGAGGCCGCACCTTTAAAAAAAACGAGAAAACCGTGTGAAAAGGTGTGTTCGCATTTTAGTGTAAACTCTTATAGAAAAAAAGTTTTTTTTGTTATCATTTAATAGTAAAAAACTTTTTGTTTGATCTAAATCAGCCATTCCGTTTCGAACTTATCAGAAGTTTAAGCTTATAGATTGGGGAGGCCTGTGTCCAGCCTTGGACGAATATGGGCTGATGATGATGATGATGATGATGAAGCTTATAGATTAAATAATATCTATACTAATACATAAAGCTGAAGAATTTGTTTGTTTGTTTGAACGCGCTAATCTCAGGAACTACTAGTTCAAATTGGAAAATTATTTTTGTGTTGAATAGACCATTCATCGAGGAAGGCTTTAGGCTATATACTATGAGGCTGCGACTAATAGGGGCGAAGATACAATGGAAAATGTGGAAAAAAGCAGGGAAAAATTATTCAACTTCGAGGGCTTCCGTTCAAAAAATCCTAACTTAAATCTTCTAACCACGCCGTCGAAGTCACGGGCAATACTTTTTCTTATAAAAATAAAACCTTGTACATAAGACTGCTTCAATATGATTATAATAAAGAGCTTTTAAAATTAAACAATTTGGACTTCCATTGAAAAGATAAACGGAGATTAAATATTTAAGTTAGTGAAAAAGAAATTGATTGGTCGGCGCTCACACCCAGCATCGGCACCGAAAGGTAAATCTTAATATATATAAATCTCGTGTCACAATGTTTGTCCTCAATGGACTCCTAAACCACTTAACCGATTATAATAAAATACGCACACCATGTGCAGTTCGATCCAACTTGAGAGATAGGATAGTTAAACCTCAAGTTATAGTCGCAATTTCTTCTAACCACGCGGACGAAGTCGCGTGCAACGGCTATACTTTTATACTAATATATAAAGCTGAAGAGTTTGTTTGTTTGAACGCGCTAATCTCGGGAACTACTGGTTCGGATTGAAAATTCTGACCATTTATCAAGAAAGGCTTTAGGCTATATAACATCACGTTGCGACTAATAGGAGCGAAGATACAAGGGAAAATTATTCATCTTTGAGGGCTTCCGTTGCGTGCGCTGTGAAAACGGTTCAAGATCTTCAAACCACGTGGACGAAGTCGCGGGCAACAGCTAGTCTTTACATAAACTTGTATCTTTATAACTATCTGTGACCGCGACGTGGTCCGCGTGATAAAGTGACTTTGGTCAGATTTTCACGAAAACCTATGACGAAGTATATGGGTTCCATAAAGTTAGGTCGGAAAACAGTCTATAATGAAACCTTTTTAAGAAAAGTATTTAGTTAATTCCTTCAACCTTGAAGGTTGAACAACCTTACAAAATAAGGTTATACAAATTTGTGGTAGGAACAGATAGCAATTATCCGGTAGTTTCGCAAAACCAGAAAAACATGTTTGCTTATCATTACGTCTATTGACAGCTTGTAAGAAGGTCACCTATTTACCTTGTACCGTGAAATTTACGAATCTATACTAATATATAAAGCTGGAGAGTTTGTTTGTTTGTTTGAACGCGCTAATCTCAGGAACTACTGGTTCAAATTGATAAAATATTTTTGTGTTGAATAGACCACTCATCGAGGAAGGTTTTAGGCTATACACCATCACGCTGCAAGGTCAAGCAAGCACTGTCCCAAAAGTAGCTGAACAACATAGTCGTCAAAAAGTGTATTAACACACGGCAACATTAAAAATATACTTTGTTAACCTAATTTTGTTTTTCTGCTGTTTAGTGACTTTTGACTGAATGATGTTCAGCGACATTTGGATTGATGGTGTACAGCGACTTTAGGAATACTAGTGCACATATACTTTTGAAATACACGTGTTTAACGACTTTTGTAAATTTCTAGTGTACAGGCTATTTTGTTTCCTAGTTGCGACTATAACTTATGACATTTTATTGTGAACAGGTGTTTGTAAAGTTGAGCTGGCTGTACTATTATATCTGATTTATTTAAAGGAGGCTATTGGTCTTGCAACTATAACCGACATCTAAGCGGTCGAAGCTGCGCGCAGCTGGTAGGACATAAATGTTATGGATCGAAATTAAACAAAATAATGCTTTACACTAAGAAGTTTAATAATTCACACGCACAATTCAGTGCCATTACACCAAACCGGCAAGTCGAGACGAACATAAAACAGATCCCGTACGGGGATCACAAGTAGAACATGCCAGTGTTCGCCTCCCGCCGCGCGCCTCTGATTGGCGCCAACATAAAATATTTATCTCCTAATTATATTTTATACATTAGCCAAGAACAACTGCGCTTGCTCTTGGGTTTTCCTTATCTTCTTTAATGCTTTTGAAGATAAGTGTTCCTTCCTGAACATTGATGCGATGTAAGAGTGCAGTTTCCTCACCAACTCGAGGCGAGTCTTCTTAAGCGGGCCCCCCGTGGGCCGCGCGCTCATGAGCCTCTTGTGGTAGAACACTAGCTTCTGAAGCATTATGGGATGTTTACTGGCAGTGGCCACCTCCTTCGCCTTCCCAACATTCTCTTTATTTCCATTTTGTATTGGCTGAATTTGTTGTGTTGGAATGCTGTTTACTTTTTTCATCAATCTATTTATTTTGAGAAGTTTCATTCTTTCCTGTCTTTTTTCTTTTTTATCTTTTTTTGATGAAGTAGTAGTTTTCGGCATGTGATACATTTTTAGTAAATCCGTGTAGTCATTTCTGTGGAACGCGGTAAATATAGTTGTGTAATGTTGACCGATCTCCTTGCGAAGTTCAGTCGGTATGGTTTTTTGTCTCAGATTCATTAGTTTCTCTTGAATAGAATACAACTCACTCACGTGTTCAGAGCCGTGGGCAAGGCCAGCTTGACCGACAAGTACCATGTTTAATTTCTTGAGCATTTGATTAATGTGCCCTCTATTATTGGTGAGCTGTTGTGGGTTGACGACTTTCTGTTTGAGGAGTTGCTGTTGACGATTTTGAAGGTACATCAACTCCTTGTACAGAAGAGTAGGGTCTCCTATATCCTCTTTTAAAGAGTTTAATGCTTTATTCAGTTGCCGAAGCAGATTATTTCTGTTCTTAGGTATCATGCTATAGTCCTGATGGTCACTTTTATTCTCATGTGTAGTGTCACCTTCATTACTTGGCTTATTAACACTATCTTTTCTTTCTTGAGGTTTGACCCAATCCCTGAGCTCTCCTTGGAAAGCTTCTTGATCCACAAGCTTACCCTTAATACTCAAAAATGATTTGATTTCAGCATTGTCTACCTCCACACCGTGTTTCTGTGTGGTGACTCTCAGCCAGGCTTTACCTTCTTCAGTGTTGAGTTTGTCAATAATGTCGTTTGTAATGTAAATTCTCGCGGAAGTAATAATGTCGCTCGTATCAGAGACTTCATTGTCTTGAATCATATTTCCTTTTTTGTCATGATTGGGCTGAGCTGACTGGAATGAAGTTTGCTGCCTTCTCTGCAGGAGCTTGATTCTTTACGTTGTCACTCTTGCTAGTATCCTTCTTGTGATTGTCGTCGGCATCTTTGCTAATGGAAGTCTTTCTCTGCGGCGTGACTGGGCTCTTGGTGTTGCGGCGCTCAGTTTCCTCGCAGGTGGATAGGTTCCTCTTCTTGTTGACATGCGTTTCGTGCGCGGAGGGCGACTTGGAGTGTCGCTTGGCGGCGTCGCTGCGGGCGGGCGCGGCGGGCGCGGCGGGCGGCCACACGGCGCGGTAGCAGCACACGTAGGGCGAGCTGAGCGCCAGCCCCGAGAAGGGCAGCGACACGCGGCAGGCGTGCACCAGGTGGCCGCGCCGCGAGCAGCCGCTGCAGTACAGCTGCTGCTGCTTCTTGTTGGACGTGCAGCGCTCCAGGGCTGTGTTCGTGTCCAGCTGTTCAAACAAGACGTTCATATTATATCGCAAGGACAATATTTTTTCATTTGTTTAATTTTTATTAAGGAAAGCAACTCCCGCAGTGAGGAATTTAACCCTTGTCTCGCGGGGGTTGTTCTGAATATTTGTATTCAGTTTCAATGAAACTTTTAAATTAGGTCTTGCGACATGCCGCATATAAAGCACAGATATGTAACAATTAATACTAACAGTGTTGTGGTACCGCCGCCAGAGGTCGGGGCAGTGGCTGGCGGGGTGTCCGCTCTGGCCGCACTCGGAACACGTGATGCTGCCCCAGTTGCAGCAGTTGCGGCACATCGACGAGTACATCTGATTCGGCGAACCGCACTGCAACAATGCAAATAAAACATTTTCATTAAGATTTCCTAATAAATAATAACATCATTGAGGCTCATATTGTGAATCCGAAATAAAAATAGGTGATGTGAATAATATTTGGACTTGGTTTACAACTAAAAAAGCTTATAATTAGGTTTACTAAAAAAAGCAGTCTTTATCGCAAAATCACCTATATCTTGTAGTGCAACAAATGAACAATAAATTTTGTTTTTTAAGATTGGTACGCACTAATTGATAAAATAGTGAACTCACATTGACACAAATCTTCCTAGGACACCGGGGCTCGTAGTGTCCGGTGGAGCCGCACATGTAGCAGACGGGCGGCTTGAGGCGGCACGAGTCGTCGCGGTGCCCGGCGCGGTTACAGTAGTTGCACCTGGAATGTAGTAAAATAACTGAGCTATAGGAATGATGACTGGGTATAAAAAGAAAAATCTAATACCCTCAGTTAGATAATTGAAAAGTATTAGACACGTATTTTTTCCTTTTTCAGAAAACTAAAATTGATAAAGAATAACTGCTTTAAATTTTAGGAGGGGCTTGAGATTTAATGATATGGTAAAATTTGTGATGTCACGCGTAATCATGCGTATCCATTATATGTATATACAATTAACTAGAAGGCGGACACTGGAAAAGTTATCATCCCTATTCTGTCGTATCTGCATTATCGTATATCCAATCATTTATCATCATTGATGTATCGGACAATACCAGGATAAGTCGTGCGGCTCGACATTTAAGTATTTTGTGCACACGAGTCTTAGGGCCCATTTACATTGTTGGCGATCATACCCGACCTGCCCACCTGCACAGTTTATTGCAACTTTCATGGTATTTCTAGCATCGGCTAAATGCGCCCTTAATATGTAGAACACAAATTTTTGTATTGAAAAGGTTCAGTACCTCACAAATCATCATCATTGGCCTAGTCTTTTCCCAACTATGTTGGGGTTTGCTACCAGTCCAACCGGTTTCAGCTAAGTACCAGTGTTTTACAAGGAGCGACTGCCTATCTGACCTCCTTAACCTAGTTACCTGGGCAACACGATACCCCTTGGTTAGACTGGCTGTCAGACTTTTTCAAGCTTCTGACTACCTGTAACGACTGTCAAAGATGTAGGAATAACAGCCGGGACCCACAATTTAACGTGCCTTCCGAAACACGGAGGAACTCGTTATGACAAAGATGGTCACCCATCTACGGACCAACCGCGTTAAGCATAGCTTAACCTGTGATCGAATCACTTATGCGGTTATAGCTTAGCCACGAGCTCCTTTGTTCAGTACCTCACAAACATACGAAAAAACATTATACGATTATGTTGTCTTTTTTCGTCATTGCAATTGCAGGTACGAATATTTTGCAAACATAAACTACCTACTACTTGTTATACAAAAAGATGACTTATAATATAAGAAATGTTTGTTTCTCGAAACATTATATTTACAAGTATTTATCATAACAGTATTGTATATAAAACAATGTACTTACGTCACTTTTCTTTTAACAAGCGATGGCATCCTGTCTTTAGGATCAATCACCCACAGGCTCTTATCACCTAAAATTAATGACATAATTGTTATATGTACAATAGTCATTATTCATTGTTCTAGAAACAAGATAAGGTAATGAATTCCAATTAGTAAGGGTTATTAGCTATAATTAATAACTTTGTTAGCAGTGATAACTAAATATAATGTAGCTTAATAGTAATAAGTTATACTTTAACTTTAATTTAGTAGTAATAAGTAAATATAATGTTAGGCACATATTTTAAATACCCCTCCTATGAATATTAAGTGGGTAACCTTCTTTCAGTAACTCAAGTCTTACAAAGATAGAATCCCAGTTTAAAATGGATATTTTAGCTAAAAATGATTATGCATCTTTGAAATCTGGTTAGGAAGTAGTAAGTAGTAGGGTGGTAAATATTAAAAAAAATACTCGTTTCATATTATATTATTATAACTGTCGTATTATAACTGCTTAAATAAATTTACCTTCTTATTCATTTCTAAAACCTGAAGGTAGTAGCAAATTTGCAAAACATTTCTAGTTTTTTTAGCATTTTACCACAATACCTTTGTTCATTTAAGAAGAAACTAATAAATATGACTTACGTGACATGCTCTTCTGTATTTCCCTGTGATTAAAATTCTCTCCTCCCCAGCTCTCATTGTAGAATTTCTCCATTTCGGCGCGAAGAGTTGTTAGAGAGTATCTTCGTCTTTTGCAAACCTTGTCTTTGCCTTTAAGATTGTCAAAATCAAGGTCCTCGTTCAATATTGCAGGTATTTTCGTTGAGCCAAACTTAGAAATATTGTTTTCGGATACATTTACATCTTCAAAATCATCTATTTCTGTAAACCCAGAGACATTGCCCATGATAATGCTTTCATGGATTTCAGAGTCATCTAGGGTTAGGCATTTATCATTGCCAGTGAGATCTACCACAGATATAGTTTCAAATGTTTCATTACCCTGGCTGGACTCATTTCTCTTGGAAGTTTTTGACAGAGGCTCTGTTATTTTATCCAATGACATATTGCTGTCTGAACTGTCAATATCATTTGTTGGTTTCAGTTTTGAGGTATCCTTTGTACATTCAGATAGATTTGAATCAGATTCATAAACATCAGTGCTGGGTAGACTTTTATCAGTAACAGTGTATGAGCTCCTATTTTTATCAATTGATTGGTTGCTGTCAGAGTCATACACATCAGGATTCGGAATACTTTTCTCGGTCACAGTATACAATTTAGTTTTCTGACGTTTATTCTTTGCCTTACTTTTCGGTGTTGCAAAACACACATCACTTGGTGTGGTCTTGTCTGGAGTAGCTTCTGCTACTGGAGTAGATGTCACAGCTTCTTTAGATTTTTTCTTTTTCTTTTTTTTTGATGGTGTACTTTGAACAAGTAAGTCAGACCCATGAAGACTGAAATCAAAGCTGGGATTGTCTGGATGTCGAGAGGATATGTTCAAGGCTATACAATCACCACGGATGAACTCGTCAGACACTGAAGACACCGCAGATGGGGCAGGACTTGCTGATACTTCTCTTTCCCTTCTGGTAGATGACTTTTCAACACTCACTTGATTCTTTATTGGAGATATAACCGGGTTGACAATTAGTAGTTCATCTTCATCTGAGCTTTCAATAGTGATGGTAGGTTTTGGTGGTAGCGCCACTTCCACTACCTCATCTTCATCACTAGATTCAAGAACTACTGGTTTTTCATCATCATGGTCAATAATTTCAATGGTTCTTTTTAAGTTTTGTGGTACAGGTGACTGGAAAATAGACAAGTCAACAGCGGGTGGTTTTAGGGGCGAATCACGTTTTTCTTCTTTGGGCTTCGGTGTTTGGTTTGTTTGGGTCACATCAGGTTGTTTGTTGTTGTTAGCGAGTGTTGTGGGCTCTTTTGATGTGTTCACCTTTTGGTACGGAGTTGTGGGTTCGCTGGTGCGCCAGTAACGACGCAGCGTACTTCTCGGCGCGGTGTCCACTATACTTAACCCATCGCTCTGGCTTGTTGCTAAGTTACCCTCTGTCTCATCCACATGATGTAGCATAGCATACAGCCTTTCCTCCAAATCATGCTCATTAAGTTCCTAAAAAAATAACAAATGTAAAATAACCACACAATAACGTTGCTGTATTGTGACACAACAAAAATATGGTAACATTGGTAACCTAACAACTCACCTCTTCCATGTTTCAGCAGCGAATTTGAACTAAACAAAACTCCACACGAGTTTAACATAATCGTAAATGTTATTTGGAATAACTGTTAAAGTGGTGACAGCATTACAAGTAAATAAAAAGGAAATTTTGTTATTACGGACACGTCCAACACTCCATTGCGAAAGGTGACAGATTCGTTCAGGGTTACCGCACTAAAGACTATTATGTGTTTTGAAAACATTTTTAAAATCCTAAAAAATCAATAATACACCTACTGAGATTTCTAAGCGATCCTGTGAGTAAAAGTAACTCTAATATTTAAAGTTTTTTAATATAATGTTTTCAGGTATTCTACTCATATTCATGAAAGCTCGTTTCACACAAAAATATGAAATAAGCGTGGTAGTTTCAAGATTTTTCGTAGATAGCAATACATTTGATTCTGTCAAATTACGTTTTGTTGTGCCATGACAATCGTTTTTTTCTTGTTGATCGACTTGTATTTAGAGATAGAACTGGTAGTTACCTATTAATAAATAATGTTTCCATATTTCTTTTTAATCTACACATTCTACACCGTTTTCTGCTGCTGACCAGTTTTTCACATGGTGGTGGAAAAGACAAGGGAGACATGGCTATGATTATTTTATGAATGTGGTTCCCTCATTGCATCGCGGGAGAGTTAACCCTAATGAATTTGGATCATTGCTAGCACAATAGGAATCTTTTATTATATAAATTAACACTGACGTAATTCACGAAGTATGCTCTATAAACCATTATGTCACTGACTGTACTTAAGAATCATACTTATTTGCTTAATAAGTTCTGGTATAAAAAGTAACATTTATTATAATTTGTGGGGACAAAGAAAAAAGAGCACATCTTAAAATAATTTATTCATAAAAAATATATTACAATACCACTTGATTAATATCTTGAAAGAGTTTTTATAAAATATACACGATGAAGAGGTAGAAATATCACGTTATTATTTTAAACCATCTGCAAAGACATTCTCCAACTCGGTGAACGGCGTTTCTGTAAAAGAAAAAAAAAATAGTGTTGCCAGAAACATTCAACATGACCATATGAGTGTGGGGTATTTTTAAGCCCAGTTCGGCCTTTCGCTTGGTAAAACTTATTATAAAAGTGTTAAAAACTAAGCCAAAGCCGTAGTCAACGGTGCCTGGGTTTAAATACATGTGCTTTGAAATCGATCGTGTTATATTAAAACACTGTTCAAAAATGTATAGCTGTGGTTATTTTTTTACACGTTCATTGTAAACTGAAATTGTAAATGAAATCCATTTGTTTAAGTGCTTAAAAAAATAAACTCTTGGCGTGTGTTTTGTTTGAAAACTCAGTCAAAAAATAGAACGAAAAAAAAAGTTTAAATCGAATATACCGCTGATATATGTAAATCATTCGGTTATTTATTTTGCATTTGTTTGTATGTCAGGATTCCCTCAAAGATATAAAAAAAATGAAGTCGACGAATTTAAGGTAAACAATCTTATAATAAATAACATTTTTAAGAATCTAAACAAATGGATCATAGTTACTTGTCCTAATAGGGTATGACGTCTGACGTCACTTACCAGTGCTCTTTTTACTAGCTAGTGATGTCTTTAGACCCACATGCTTTTTACCAAACTTGTGCTTTTTAACTTTTTAAATGCTGTGATGAAATGAAAAATACTTATTCTACATTTTTTGGAAATCTTTCTGACAGACTATGGAGTTTTATCCTATTTGAAGTCTCTTACCCTCGAGTGTGGGCCAGTGTCTCACCTGACAGTGTAGCTGGTCGCGTGTGGCGCGTGCGGGCGCGCGAGCAGGGCCTCCACCACGCGCCCCGCCGCGGCCTCCGCGCCCCCACATCGACCTACCCAGATGGGCTCACACTGAGACCTGGAACAAACACATACCTTATTAGCTCTTTATTGTGTTCTTACAACGTTTTTGAATAAACCAGAGTAATTATTTAATAACACTTCTGTTTATAGAAATACTACATAATAAGAAAGTAACTCAACTCTCGTCGTCACTAACCGATAATAATTTTGCGTGGACAGCATAATGCTTTTTGGTTTTCTTCTTTATTTAGGTAAAATGGCCACATTAGGCCATATAAGGATAAAGTAAATTTTGCTCTTTTTTTCGCTCTCTCAGAACGTAACCTGTCAACCACATTTTGCGACTATATAAAATGAGTCAAGGGACCTTGGTTTAAGATTGGCAGAGAATTCATCAAGCGTCTAGGTATATCGGGATCGCTCGACTGGTTTCGGAGTCAAATGGAGTTCTAAATCAGGAGCGGCGGCGGTGTCAAGAGTGGAGAATTAGAGTAATGATAGTAGATGTGTAGGTTACAGGTAGGTCTTACATTTTGGCCACATGCTGCAGGCTGGCCCGCAGCACCGTGTCGAAGGCCGCGCCGGCGCAGCTGTAGGGCCGCGGCGCCGCGCCCGCGCACGCCCACGCCAGCCGCCCGCCGCCGCGGACGCGACGCGACAGGGACTCCAGCAGCTGGCCGGGGAATAACACTACTTAAGTATACTCTAAAGTTTGTGCTGTAGATAAAATCTCACTGGAGGGTCTTATCTTATCTGCATCAATAACTCTCCTTCTTAAAATGACTGCTGCAGTCGTGAAAGCGAGACGTTACGCACCTAAAGAGTAAGAATACTCTAAACTTTTAGATATAGCTACAAAATAAGTAAGGTACGTCGTAAAGAGCGATTTTGAAGATAAATTAAGACACTTCCTGTCATTCGCTATTTTCCGTGAATGCAATTAAGTTTAAAGTTTTCTAGTTAACAAAATAAGGCCAACTACCTTATTTTGTTAACTAGCAAAGTTAACTCTTGCAGAAAGTATTCAGAGACAGGAAATATTGCCCTTCAACACAAATTTTTAATACTTAGTAAAAATCTATTAAATTTTTAGATTACACGCTCTGATTATCCCGTAAGGCTACGTACATAAGGTCAGTAATAGGAGTTGGTTAACGAAAATTTTCCATAAAGGAAAATTTGGTAGCTATGACTGCTGACACGAAAGAGCCACAACCGGTATGCCTTCTTTTCTTCTCCACTGCTCCCCCCCAAAACTTCTGATAGTCCCTGAAGTACGTCGAAGGCTCTCTGTAGGGGAAAATTCAATTTCAATTCCTCATTTACCTTCAAATTGTCATAAACATCTTCCGTCACGAGGGTAGCCATGCCATCCAGGCCGTCAGTCTTGGGTTCAGCACCGACTATAACTATCGCATCCACGATAGCGCCTCTTTCTCTGCTGGCTTCATTATGAACCTCAACGATACAGCCTCGCTCTTCCAGTTTTGTCTTTATTGCTCTTCCTAATAGGTTAGTCGTGTTTGTTACCTGTTATTAAGCATATGAAATGTAAGAAATATTTAGTTTACACATATTTTTCTTTTAGTGACTACTTATAATAGCTATATGATATTGTTGCAATCGTAGAAGTATGACATTTCAATACACGGGAACTTTAAATAATATTACTTTATGGGGTGGTGTACACCTTCAAAAGAAAGTGAAGAATATAAATTGCTTTGCATCCTGAACCCAAATTAATATTTCATTTCAAATAAGATTTGAAACAGCAGACAGACAATAAGGTATCATCTACATATGGCAGATTAGCTAACCTTAACAAATGATAGTGCAGACATAGCGGACCCGCGATAACCATAAAACATGAATTGTACTTACCAAGACGCGCCGTATGTCCTTCCACGTTCTAGTTTTCTTGGTAATCTTGTTACGAACACTATATACCAGGAGAGCAGAAGACGCCAGGAGTAGCGAGCCTCCTTCGAGCGTTGCCAGGACCCGCCAAGCGAGGGCTGCACCACCTTCCACCGCCTCCGCCATACTCTCTGCAATCAATTAATGATCTTTTTAGATGCACGGCAATCTATTTCCGGTACAACACTATATTAAAGTCCGACCCAAAAACGGGGGTGTTATAAGTTTGACGCAGATTAAACGGATTATAATGTTCATAGACATGTTTTTTTAAACGAGGAGAATCGAAGTGACTGAATGTTCACTAACTATCAGGGAATTCGAATGAAATTGAGCATTGATGGCAAAATCAAGAGAGTTCTAAGCTACGTTTATGACAAAATTGCCGGTGGAAAAATGGGATATGGAAATCCTACTTTCAAGGAGAGATCATTGATTACAATTCTCAGTCCGAGTTTTTCTAAATTTTATTGTGTGTGATAGAGGAATTATTGTTTCAATTTTTAAGAAGTGTTAAGAAGTTTTTAAGAAGGTATAGGGCGCCGTGTTGTTTCCACAGTTACAACAGTCTTACCGCAAAAGGTAATAGCAGACATCCAGTTCTTTTCTTGACTACTTCTACAATTACTTATAATTTGCAGCCGCAAAATAGACAATAAAAAAACATAAGTGTCAGAAATAGGTTTTATGGGCAATTGTCGCTTTCCCTGCAATAACAATTAACGAAATTACTACATAAAATGCAAATTATGCTAAAACACCTTAATGGTATTTGGAAATCGTAATTTAATGCCCTGATTATCGTGTTCAAATGTTTTATCTAAGTGTGAATTAATGGGCAAGTAAGTAGTAATTATTCACAGTTTATTAAAATTAAGGGATTAGGGTCCCTTATTACTGACTTAAAGTTACTGACCTTTTATGATGTGTATAACCTGTAGAGTGTAAGATAGAAGTGTAAGGTAGATAATAGAATCAATTTACATTTATAAATATGAGTAAAAACGATATCCTAAAATGCAAAGAGCGTCTCTTCATAACAAGTACTGAAACTGGTATCCGAAAATGTAAAAAACATACCTATAATAAATAAGAAGAATTAATATACCTTTTTATTATAAAATGGTTAAATGGCACTGAAAAAGAAAAATGGGGCCTCAGTATCTACCTTTTTGCATTTTCCGACTAATGTTTTACAAAATAAATATCTATAATAACTAGTTTTTATTCTAGTTTAGAGTGCAATAAAATGTTCGACGAACATTGAATTATGACAACGATTGATGTAACACTCATAATTGATGCGGACATAAACGCGTAAGAACCTTAATCTCGCATCCAATGACGTAACGCCAAGTTCAATAGTATCGTGACCCTGAGCTAATGGCAAACATATTTTTGTTATCTCACTTCTTGTTGAGGTTTTTATTTTGTTTGTTTTCGAGGAACTTTACCTTGCTGAAGTTAAGTGTGTAATTTAAGGAACCTTGTTACTTTAAAGTGCTTGAGTGTAGAAGAAAAATGTAATTTCAAGTTTTTGTTAAATTTAATGCTAGTAAATAAAAGTAGAGACTTCATATACTACATGTGTTTTAGTACATCTGCTGATATATTAGTTCAAGCCAGAACTTAATTATCAATTGAACTGATCAATTCAAAGTGAAATAAATAGTTAAATTAAAAATAACCCTATTAACCAACTTCGTATAATTATACTTCAATGCATTTAATATGTCTAGTAGACATAAATTACCTGTACGGAACTATAATAAAATATAAAATGTGTCAATGGCTAGAAAGGAATAATAAATCGTGTAGTGTGAATAGCCTGACTATTAGATTAGTGAAGCAACAGAATTAATTATGAACAACCGTCACTGCTAGAAGATTGCTGAAATCATTGCAGCTGGAAACAAGTTAGCCTGTATATTATAGATTTAGAGTGAAAGTATAGTGGATAAACTACGAGTTGCAGATTTAATCAAAGACGTCGAACGGTCATCGTTTGATGACCAATAATAGGTGTCAAGTTTGTTACAACATTATTTACATCATAGAAATCAATAGTGATCCAAATTCATTAATATTTTTTTAAGGAGAATTACGTTTTTATTTTAAATAGTAAGTTATAGTTATGAATCACATACGTACCCTGCGTGTGTACGTACGTATCTACTAATCATACATCTTTAGGTAACTATGTGATTAAATTGTAGTTTGTACGTTAATTGCAATTACGAAGTATTTGCGGAATATCATGATGCAAAACCCAAGAATGCTCCCCAGTTTTTACCCTACTGTGACACATTATTTGGAATATCGCCTCTAAAATACTCTAAGTACAAATGAGGTTTATAATATGAACTTGAAAAGTTAAAAATCAAAAGGAACTATATTTACAGTCAATGAACTCATTTAGTACCAAAACCAGTTACCGAATCAGCTGTTTCAATTTACA
This sequence comes from Trichoplusia ni, assembly GCF_003590095.1. Classification (NCBI taxonomy): domain Eukaryota; kingdom Metazoa; phylum Arthropoda; class Insecta; order Lepidoptera; family Noctuidae; genus Trichoplusia; species Trichoplusia ni. The sequence goes on along the minus strand of NC_039493.1, from coordinate 6,720,553 downwards.
TATTTAATTAATTGTTATGTCGGATTTTTTATTATGTTAAAACCTGTTTCAGATTGCGATTGCGATATCCATTAGAAATTTTAGAGTGAATCCAAGAAGGTGAGTTAGAAATGTAAATATGTAAAGTTTCTGGAATTCATACATTTTACACTTGCTACAGAAAATCCTTCTACGATTACTTTAGGTATATACAATATGTACCTAAACATACCTATTTTAGTACATTAGATAGACTTCAGTACCAAAAGTATCAAATTACCTGATTGTAGGTTGATGGTTGATTTTAAATACCGGTTTAAGCGTCCTTAGCCTAACTGCAGTAGTAATTGCAAGGTATTTAAAGGTGTTTTAGTCATTTTAATGACGTGACACAAATAAATATCTGTATTTATTTTGTATTTCGTTCAACGTTTTTATTCCCTAATACTAGCTATTGTCAGCGGCTCCACCTGCTACAAATCGAATATGATTCTACGGGAACGAATCGGGATAAAAACTGTCCTATGTGTTAGTCTAGGTATAAAGATAATAAAGAGTAACAAACATCCTTCGGTCTTACAAACTTTCGCGTTGATAATATGTAGGATTTACCCAAACTACTAAGTCTAGAAAATTCGAAGAAAAATTCATACTACTCACTTCTGGATTGTATTTGACTTAAGATAAAATAAAAAAAGCCTCAAAAAAACCGAAATTACAAAATATCGTAACACATTTAAAAAATACAAACGGCGCGTTGATGTCTTTTCAGTGTTCAAATAAATGCTACATTAACTATTTATTTAAACATTTCTGAGTGAACCGTTGACCTCTACAAGTGTATTGAAAAATAATACTGTAAAGTCACTGTACATGGGCATTGGGCTCTGCTAATAAGTCACGCTAAATATTTACCACCTCGTCTGACATGTCATTGTGTCTTGCGTAACTCGGTATGTGGATTGTTAATTCCTGACATTGAATCTGTACGTCCGTTAGATGTATGAAGATATGTGGTCAATATTAGGTAATGTTGAACTTATGATGTAGGACATAATTATAATATTTGGTTGGTATAGCCAAACTAAACAAAAGGATTTTAGTAGGACATTTCTTGCATACAATTAAGGTTTTTTCATCCAATAGATAAATACTATGGGGAAATATAATGAGATTAAAAATCTGATTCATAGCCCAGGGATAGCCATAGCCAAAGGATTAAAAAAGGTCTGTAACCGATTCAAATCGTTTAAACACCGAAAGAAAAAGGTTTATACGTTGACATTAAGATAATCTGTTTTTTGTAGAATCACGCATTTTCGAGTAAGACCTTATAGCTTAAATTGAGGGTCACCATAATAATTACTCAGCATGTTGGTCTCAAATAGTCTGTATTTGTTATTTATTTTGAGAACGCCTAAGTTAAGTGGTTCTCAAGTAGATCAAGGTTTAGTAACTAGTCGGTACTGGTTGAATATTAACTGGCATACACAAAAAGATTAGGTCTTACGTAAATACTAAAAAGATCGAGATAAAAAATTTAAAGGTGTACTCAATAAAAACCTAGCATCAACCAGCATTTTTACAGAAAAGCAAATGTAAAACACAAAAAACTATTTGCGTAAATAGTGATAAAGAGAAAAAAATACAAGATACACGGTACCTATATGGCTTTGTTTTACTTATATTGGTATTTATTGTGAAAAAGAATAAATAAAACAACGTACTCATTTTACGAGCGAAAATAAAAACAGAACTTACAAGGTAATGTCACAACTTACAAGCGACTATTTTTTAAATGCCAGCACGTACATAACTCTGTTTCTTAAGATAAAGTGAACAAGATTAAAAAAAAACTGGACGTCTGGAGGCAACAATAGTACTTTTTATTATATTCTTAATGTTTTGATGACCATAATAAACAGTCTAGTACATTTATTTCGTCGTTTTACCTTAGCTTTTGTAAAAATAACACTTACAACTGACAAGTGTTTGAAATTATGTCATTAGCAACTTACAAAATATTGATTGATTAGTTACCCTTAACCTTACCTTGTTATTTAAATTTAATTATAGAAAACGAATAGGATATTAATGCTTTCATTTAATTTATTAATTTCTTAGTAGAGTTTCAATGTATTCTAATGTCAAATAGATCAGCAAAGTGATACTTCTACAATCGTTTACATGAGTAGAAATAGCTCAAATGTGATATGATTTTTAGTCGTCTTACAAAAGTAGCCCAGTTCATGTGTCCGACATAAAATACCTCAAGGCGCGATTATTATTTTTTTATCTTCAACTAAGATAATAGGTACGAAGAAAAATAAAACATGAAAAATCTGAAACATCCTGTTAAAATAAAAATGCACCACGAATTGCATCATAATATTGAATAAAAAATGCATTTTAAATTTATTAAAATCTCATAAATACCTATTTTTTTATCATGAACGTGTTCTAGTCATTGGATACATGAACTGGGAGATGCTTTTGTAAGACGACTAAAAAATCACGGTGTATTTATTTTCAACGTGCTTATTCTGTTGGTTCTCGTCACAATACGGTATTGGACAAAATAAATATTCAATATTTTTTGGAAATCTGTCTGACGGACTAAACTGATTTGTTATTATTAGATTTAAATCACTTGGCTGGAGGGGCTAACAGTCTACCTCAAATCTGTAATGTTATTGCTTCACGTCGAACGCCGACAGCGTTACAAGTTACAACAGATGTTTTGACAAAATAATAAAACCAAAAAATAAACCCTAAAGTAGATTGCGTGGCTGTGTAAAGATACTTAATCGTAATTGTGGCAAGAATGTGAAGCTGGTGAAATAAGATTAAAGGACGGCGAAAGTATGGGCTTGTGTACTTAGTTTTTGAACGATAATTGTTGGTTTCCAGAAGTAAAAGTATTGATAAGATTAGCTAACAGTAAGGTAACTTGTTGCATCAGACATTGTAACTTGATATATGACTTAAGCACTGTATGCAACAAGCAAACCATTAAATGTAGACTCTCTTAGCGAAAGAAGAGTTCGAATACCTCTATATTTACCAAAGTGCATATAAAAATTTAAAAAAGTTTGTTAAATTCAAACATTCGTGTAGATAATTTCATTGTTTATTGTTTTTTTACTTATTTTATAAATAGACAAAAACCAGTCAGTTCTCATCTATTGTTTCATGATTGTCTCCATAAGCGTGGCATTATAATAGGGTTTCTCATGGCGAAGTAGACATTACCATATTGTTCTGGTGATTTATACATTTTCTTATTGAAGTTAACGAGTATCGGAAACAATGTTTTCTTGGGTATGTAATTCAGTTAATTTTCAACTGATTATCTGTAATTGAATTTGCCTCTGTGACCAACAAAGATGAGGTTTTTTCCATTTCGGTTCATTATCTTATTATGTAGGCTTGTTTAACATTTCAACATTGTCTACCGTTTCCCTCTTGCATTTATCTCGGGGACGTCAGGTTTTCATTTCTTAATATAAACTGTAAATTGTGTAATGTGAGCACATTTTTGTCCAGTCAACGGTGGCGGCTTGGTAAACAATTACCAAGGCTACTTTTTATACTTTAAATTAATTTCTAATGTTTCGAAACAATTAGTTTATACTTGAAAATGAGGAATGAAATCCGTACTTGTACAGGTGAAATAAAGTGTTTGAAGTATACTCAAGTATTCTCGGTCATTCTACCTGTACATAGGTACTTATTTTTTGAAATGACAGGCGGATTCATATTTTTATAACAAAAACTTCCCATCAACGAACTTTAACCGCGGAAATGTTTTTGCGTTTGCACCTGCAGGTAACTACTTACTGAATCTGTTTATAATATAAATATAATATATTTTGGAATAATACAAATATATATATTTACCTACTTTTGTGTTTTTAAGTAGATTACTGCAGACGTGTGTGTTCACATTTATATAAACCACGTTGTTTCTAAAAGTGAAGACTTATAATTGGCTTTCTGTAAACTGAATTATAGCTATTCCAGATTTGTTTAGCTGTTAGTCTTCCATATTGTATTAAATAAATAAATATATAAATATGCACTATAATTTAGATCTTTTTACAATGAAGGTTACTTTTCATTGATGTCTGATAATTGAACTTTCAGTTTTCAAACCAATCAATTTAAGATTTTTATCATTAGCTATCTGTTTGTACGACATATCAAATTATCAAAAAGTTAATTACAACTAAGTTAGTAATTACAAGATTTTAATAAAGATGTCAAGTACTATTTCGCCATAAGAACTGTAACATGAAAAAAATCTATGAATATTTAAATTGACTTGTCAATAGTAGTTGTTAATAGTAATGCCAAAGTATAAGAATTGACACATAAAAATGTTTACCATAATATATCAATAAATTTAGATCTAAAGTTAACATGAAAAGTGAAATCAGCCAATAAAATGCATCGTAAATTATATTACACCTTTGTTATTGCTTACAGGCTCCATACTAATCAAAAGGCGCAAAGCCAACATAATCAAGTCATGAAACAGAAAGGCATTAAAGCAACCTTTACGACTAAGGGCCTGTATAAAGGTTCTATTATCCTTAGTACACAATATTAGGTAATGCAGATCTAATCGATAACCCAACCCGCTTGCTTGGTATTAAACGGAGTACAGTAACTATTTGCTAACATTGAATTGATCGCGGCTAAGCGCTCTTTGTAGTTCGATTTACATTTGGCTTTCGAGGTGTTAGAATCAAGTATGTTTTATAAGGAGTTGGTAATCTTTGTCCAATGCGTGTACAAATTACAAACGTGAGCTCGGTCATGTAGCTACCGTGGCATGTAAGCATGACGATTTGATTGTTTTACGCGACATGCACCGCCGGTAATAGCTCACACAACTGGTAATTTTGATCACGAGACATCATGGCATCTTTCTTTTCTTTTGTAGTTTCCTACCTAGAAGTTTATACCATTACTTATTAAGTCTTCTAAGGTGATATCTGCATAAGTGAACATAAACGTTAACATAACATTTATAAACGTTTTTAATGGTTTCATTCTTTCTTACGCCAGCTTTTTTTTTAATTATCTTATTCAAAACAAAATGCATACAGAACAAAGTCAAGAAGGTGAAATCTGATCTAATAAACAGCGCAATTGTGTTGCAGGTTAAACCGTAGAATATCTTGGAACATCATTAATGACTAGATGTAACACGCAACCACTATAACCTTGAACCTTGTCAGCCTCATGTGATACAGACAACCGTCACATCTACTAATGATATACCTACTATAAAATTGCTGCGAGATCATAATAAAGACAAATTACGATGGTGTATTTTCCAAGTGTAATATAAGAATACGCAGTTTTACCTGCTTGGTATAAATATGTACTAAAATTGTTAGATAGAAACATAAAATTGCCTAGACATGAATTTGATTGTATTCGTAAGTTGTCTAACCATGTTTTAACATCATAATGCACAAATATCCAGATTAGAAACAAATATTTACACTCAACTAACTTCTAAACACTTTAATGTAAGATTTAACACAAAACACTTTAACACAAAATTTGCGAACATGCATTGAAGCCATGTTAATAAACCAATAATGACAAGCTATGTATTTATATAAAAGGAAGAAAATAAAAAAAAATCTAGAGAAAAAGCAGAAAAAAACATTTCTTCATTGTTTTGAACCTAGTTTTGTTCATAAGAGTCTGTACGCCTAAGTGCATCATCAACAAAACATTAACAAAATTAGTTTATTATTATAAATTGATATCGATTTGCAGTATCTAATTGTAGTATAATAGTTAACCCGTACGGTTAGTGAACCCTTTGCCTTGAAAAGTGAGAGCCAACGCACGTGCACCTAATAAGGTCGCTAGCTGGATATGTACATAAATTCGCTATTTGCTGATGTTAATTGATTTTCTGCAGGTCCTGCCAAATTTTGAATTCTCGTGTTAAATCTTTGAGTTTGGAATACCGTGAAATATTAAATGCCTGCTTGCTCTTTTTGTCCAATAACCGAACGTACGTGAGGTCACGATTTTCGCGATTACATAAAATAATTACGTGATTAACTACCGTTTGGTATTTACGCATTGTTCCAAGAATCACGAGTGTTGTTAAAGACTCTTCTCACATCGATAGGATTTTTTGCCCTCTTTACGGGCAAATCTTTTTTAAGTTACGTCATCAACATTATTATTAATTATCGTTCAATTCAAACACACGAAAAAGTGAAGAAGGTTAAGTTATATTTAAATTACAGTTAGTAGTATACTGTTTTCACTATTCATTATTACTTCATGAGACTAGTAACATCTACACACATTTTATGATATCACAGGATTGTATAAACCGTATACTACAAGTTGTAATACTGGTTTTGTATCAAGTGTTCAAGACGGAAGCGAATACAGGTGTAACCCAGTATTCTATAGATGCATGGAATATGGGGCTATATTGAAGATTGCAAGAATTATGGAACAATCCTTCGAGAAGAAGATCCTTTTATAATTAGGCATTAATCAATAATTAACTTGCGTGAGGGATAAATGGAAAATGATCTCATTTTTTCTCAGTATTTAAGTTTGTAAGAAGCATGAACAGTTATTTCTATACTACCTAGCTAGTTATTATATCCATTCGTCCAGTTGACCTTGGTACTTTTTAAAGTCTTCTTAGTAAGAGGAAATTGTCGTTTTGATATCAATACACGTAAGGAGAACTAAGAAGTTACTGCGCAGGAGAGCTGTAACACACATGCTTACAATGTGATGTAGCAATTTATAAGTAAACCTGTCGTTTCTGATCATGACACATACTACATTATCATATTTTAAATGACAATGTTTATAAAAGCTTAACATATTCATAGCCTAGCTATACTTACTCTGTATAATACGTACATTTCAGTTTTCTTATGTGTCAAATGTTTTAGATAAATGATACCTTAGTTTTTTATTCTAAGCCGGTGTCAGGGGCGTATGAAGTAATTGGTAAAGCTCTGAATAAGTAGGCAGGCACAAAAAATACTTTTAAAGGTTCAGTACCCGAGGGATAAAACGCTTGCTAAGGTTTCACTGTTTCTCCATTTGCCCGTCCATTTGTCACCAGTTTGTAGCTCATGAACCGTGATAGCTGGTAATCGACATTGTCACGGATGTATTTCTGATGCCGCTAAAAATAAACATTGGAAATAATCACTACTCATCTGGAAGTATGGTCTTAAATTTGATAGGTGACTAATGTTTACCTTATATTTTGACCCTTGTGTCAACAATAGTCAACATACCATAAAAGGAAGGAGATTGCACAGAATAGAGTAAGATGGGCTACACCGACACGTATACTGTGTACAGCACTTAAAAATTTGATAATGACAATGACTTATTTCTGATAATAATTAGTTTTTCTTTAGCCTTATTGTACGAAACCCTGAGTATCTTGAGACCAATTTGCTCTTGGCCGTTTTTTGCGATAATTTAAGCACCACTCCCATTATTGTATTGAAATACATACCATAAAAGGTTTCATCTGTTATTTTAGTTTGTACTAAATTATTTGTATTTTGTGAGTTACGTAAATAAATGACAAACGAACATCCAAACATGGACTCCTTGGATTTTACAAATTTTAGCTGTCTTTCAAATTCTTGAAAATTTAAAAATACATCTTATGATATTTACAATACATATTGAAATAAAACGCGATTGACACGAAAACGTATATTAATATTCATACTACTTTTGCAAGCCTTAAAATTGGAGCTTAATAAAAATAAAATGGTATTTTTATTATTTAAAAGTAGGTACCTAATTGTTTATTCTTGGCACATCGCTTGACTGTATTCTGTCTTTGGATTGGACGAAATAGCCTAAAAACATCTTTACCATGCATAAATTCTATACACATAAGTTTGATGTAAATTAAGACTATTTAAAACCCAATTCAGGTGAGTAAAATAATGAAAGTAGGGTACTTCCTTGCTCATGGCTAAGAAAATAGTTAAATTACATTAGACGATCGGAATATACTTTATTGTCCACCATATACATAATTAGTGATACTTATTACATACTACTACTACAGACTGGCCAGAAGTAAATGAAAAAGATGGAGAATTGCTTATAAATTAGTTACTAAATACAATGATATTACTACAGGTATAAAATTTCTAAAAATATACAGTTAAATATTAAAATAAACTTACAACTTATGAACATTACCATACTTTACACCCTAGACACATTACTTACACAAAATCCAAGTAAGTTGCTTTAACCTTTAAATACCAACAAGCACTCAGGACTTTATAAAGCCAGGTACAGCCTTGGTAGAGCTGATAAGTCGACTGACTTCGGCATCGTCACACTTGAGCAAAAAAAACATTTTTACACTGCCTTTATAACACTAACGACCAAATGATGACTTAATGCTTGAGGATACATGCCTTGTACTGTTTTTTTGACTAACGTCAACGGCTTGCGGGAGCAAACAGTTATGGTGAATGCATACAGGATATTGGTAAATTCTGAAAACCTTTGAATGTCAGAGCAAACATGACAATACACTTAAAAGGATACGACCTTCATGTTTTGCTGTGTACTTTGAATATTGTGTTACCAAACGAGAGTAGGAACCCACGTCTTAAACTAATATTAATGTGGGTGTGGAAGAGAGATGCCGTTCTACAACATGTATAGCGCTGTCACGCTTCCACAACCGTAGAACGGCCGTAGTAACTTAACCGTAACTTTAACTTAAGGACGTGGTAGATCCAGTGTTTGCCTGTTCCGTTTACATATTCCTCCCTAACCATAGCTTTTATAAGACATTACAATTAAAACCGCGGTAACAGTATAGTGTTGCTGGACACGACTCTCCTGAACTTTAATAATAATAATTCATTCGCACCACGATTGTGAAAACGTTCGGCACACCTCGGTAATAGTAGATTTTGATAGAGTAGGTAATCTAGTCTGGCTTACTAATCCCGTCTGCACGACATTTCAATAACAGTCAATATTCATGCATAATAATGATACATATACGATACGGGGTCAAAAAAAGGGCACACAATAAAATTGAGAACTTGCCGTTGCAAATGTTTGTGGTTAAGAAATAAGTGGGTTATAATAAATATTTCATAAGTTTTTAATATAAATTAAAATTGATTCTACAATATGTTCTCGAAATGTGCGCAGAGTCCGTTAATTACGGAATAAACATTACTTAAAAAGAGGACATGCATGGATGTATATTTTATACGTAACCTAGCTGTGCTGCTCGTGCCGACTTTGTTGAGAAGTATTGTTCGGGTTAATACATAGGCAAATAATGTGAATAATCTGAAAAGATAGTTTTGAGACTGAGGGTAGTCTTTAAAACTGCTTTTACACGACCTCACAAACTTCAGCTAGTCATAATAATACATATTTAGGTATAGAAATTAGAAGAATATTATTCTCAAATGAAACAATAAATATTAGGTCAAGCGCAAGACGCGACACTTATAGAAACAAAGTTTTGGATGGGTACCCTTAAAAATAACAAAAATAATCACCTGTGTGAACATCAACTCTCTAGCTATTTCGGTTCTTGAGATGCAGACTGACGACAGAGGTACCGGCCATTGTGTCTTAGTAAAAAGGCCCAGTTTCAACCGTTTAGTTGTGAAACCCCATAAAAAATTTTATCTACTCCAATAATAAAGAGCAGCAGAAAAAACTTTTCACGAGTATTTTAAAACGAAATATTAAAATACGTTTTGATGATTTTATTATGTACCGTTTTTGAGTGGCCTACATTTTTTTAGTTAATACAAAATTATTCATTGAATAACTTGCGGCAAAGACAAGAAACATCAAAATATATATTTATAGACTCCGATTATAATTTTTTAATTGTTTGTTCATTAAAAACTGTGTCGCTTTAACGTTAGTCACGGATAAAGACCCATGAAGTAACAAAATGAATGTTGTTATTTAAAAGGTTATTTATTTTTATCTTACAAAACCGGCTGTTTACATAAAGGATTAAATATGGTCTCAAAACATGCTTTCTTTGTAATTAATAAAAAATGTAAAATTACCCGATACATACCTAATAACATACAAAACATTATTAGGTACACTTTAAATTTTTGATAAAATAAAAAATTGAATACAAACAAACCTTCGGTATAAATATCCTTTGCGAACATCACACACTAACTAAAATAATTTGTACAATTTTACTGTAAATCGTCATTTTTATAACTTTACAACTTTCCCGCCTCACTGATATCCACAGACAAAACGAAGCAGTCGAATTTCGAACCAAATTTTTATTTTTAAAAGTCGCCCTGTGCGTTCCGGTACGCGTTCGATTCACGAATGCTGCCAGCATTTTCCTTCGGCGAAGGCGCTTACCATTCAGCCACTCACCTTGATTTTCCGGAACGCGGATAACATTTGGGTCATAGGGTTTGATTAAATCTATCAAATTGGTGTTATGTAGTAGGTTTAGAGTTACTCTCGCTCAATAATCATAGACTTGAATGTGATATGAATGAAACTAATACTTATATTGAATTCGGTCTCTTATTACATAAATTACAACTGGCTAGACATTTCTAGACTAGTCGGTAATAGCTATGTTGCAGACCTGTCATTATTTAAAAAAAGATAAGAAATTCATCTATAACGCCGATTCTATTCTGTTACTGCGTGCGATCAAAATAATTCGTAAAAAAGAATAAAAATACACTTTCGTCTATAAAAAGCATTTTAATCACTAAGTAGGCCGTGCCATACACATTTCAGTCAGGCCATTTAAAACCTCTTTAGTACATTACATAGAAAAAGTAAAGATCACTTATTTATCCGGAACCAGTTCGTTTCCACACTTTCCACGCGACACCCGAGGGGTCTCGTTACGCTGGTTGTTGTTAATACCTAGTTATTTAGCATGTAAAAGGCTGGCCACTCTAAACTATGTGTTACGTTGGTATAATCGAAGCAGGAATTACTATTACAGGCATTTACGTAACCAGGGACAGGGTGTTGAGAAAGATCTGTAACTGTATGGAGTATTTATGCAGCTAACTTGTTCTATACCTACTAAGAATAGTTTAAAAGTGTACGTAAAGTTTTCTTCGCCATTAATTTAAAAAAAAAATTGCGTGTTTAAAAAGGTTCTCGTATTCAGTTTATTGTCTATTAGGGGTTACCTCGACGTACTCTTGTTTTCGAACTCGTCGAGGTGTTACAAGGAAACCAGAAAAAAGTGATAATGGTTACAAAACATTATATATTTTTGCTAATATATGAATGATACATTGATAATCTCATTTCCAAACCCAGTTTAGTTAGACAACGGTAATAATACGAAACCAAATTGTTATAGTTTACAATACATTGTTAATGGATTTAATCATCCTGTTTAATGAACACTTAATTTATGTTCAAAGCGCATGCGTTGTGCGAAACGAGAGCCTACCACCGCCTCTAGAAGTAAAGACTGCAGTAGCTGTTAGAAAGAGACAGACAACACGATGTAGAGCGCCGTCTCTCTTTCACATCAGCAACAGTCTTACTTGATACGAAGGTAGTAGACCCTTAGATTGCAAAACGCATCGTTGCACAAATAAGCGGAAACTCTAACAATTAGCTCGCCTTGTGTTAAACTTGTATACAATATCCTGTGTATGAACAATAGCCCAGTAGAAATAACTATTCAATTTAACATGAATAATAAATAGAGGTCTCTATTCATTTGTAGTGTATTATCTGGGAAGCAAATCGATAATCGGCTAAATCGATCGGAAAAATTAAATTTTTGGCTGTTTGACTTTACGCCGCGGCCATTCTTGAACGAAATCGTCAAAATTTAAAAATCAAAATAGACAATTGAATATTACAACAGTAATTAGGCAACGTAGGTATTCTTGCAGGAATACAATGCAAGATCCTTTATATCTTTTTGTCAAAAACTAAAATTCAAAATATTTTTACGATCCTTAGTCATATTTTCCCAGGTTCAGCAATGTTAAATACAATTAATAACTGCTGTTGAATAAAACATTACGGCTTTTATATTTTACGAGTTTCATGCATAATAATAATTATCCATCTCCACTATTGTAAGAAAAACTATTCGTAGCTGCACTTTATTGCAAAAATCACGGCGCCGCGCCTGTGTGGTCGTAAAAACAAACTTTCCGTACAGTCTAATTAGCCGGCAATACTTAACAAGGAAGGGGAAATTATAAGATGGGAATGATTTTACAACTTAATTGTGGTACGTATAATAAAATGGCATCAATAGTGGATGATCTAACGGAAAGATGGAAAAAGTGTGTTGTAAATCTTAGAATTATGATCACAGATGGAATGGAACATCATCACCATTTCATTTGAAGTCGGTTTTTTTTTGGGAAAATTGACAAAACACATCAACATTGTCTCCTTTTAAATCAGCAAAACCAATGGAGCATTTTCATAGCATTTTCAAAATATTTCGGTACTTTTTGAACTACTTTCTCTACTCAGTACCTACTTCTACTAATTTTTCTGACTCGGAGAGTCAGCGAAAACTCTCGTAAGGATTAACATTTCAACACTCGTTTACTTTTAATACCGCTTGCGCAGATTATGTCGTAAACCATGTAATATGGAATTAAATAACATAATCATCTTACAGGTTATCAAATAAAGCACCTACCTGTATTTATAATGCGTCGGATTAATATCAGCTGAATATTTTAATTTCGTTCTTTATAAACTGTGTCGTGTTTATGATGATTATCTTTTATCACGCAGCTATTGTTTTAAGTACTGAGCATAGTTAATTATGATGCTCTTAGTGCAATTTAAGTTTCTAAGTTATTTAAGTAATTAAAACGAGCACGATAGATTTTTCTTCAATGGCACAGTACGAGTATATTTGCTTTTTACAATATTTTTATACACATACCAGCTGACCCAGTGAACTTTATTTTGCGAGGATAAGATCTAAATGATGTCCGATTCTAAGATATACCCAATTTAAATACCCCACAGAATTCATGAGAATCATTAGGTACACCGTGACACGATAATTTTATGTATTATCTGAAAATGTTTTTGTTGGATACATAATTTTTAATTGGATTCACAAATTTCTGACGTGTTTTATTTTAAGTATCAGTACTTAGGTAATTTACTAACAATAAGAGTAACTAAGAATGTTACTTGGACAGTGACAAAACAAAAAAATCATTTTAGTGAACAACCAACTGAACTTGAACTCTATTTTATATTATTACCGTGTGTCTGTGTTATTATTATGTAGGTACTATTCAATAATAAGAAATTAAAATCTGTACTGATAGATCTAATCAAACAGTTTCATGGTCGAATGCTTAATGTTATTGTAGTCAATATTTGATTTAAAAAAGAATAAAAAAAAGAATCGAGGTTTGCGTAAGGCCAGACTTTCGTTCGATATTTGAACACAATACATTGATATCAAATTTAAAACAATCAGAATTTAGTTAATAGTGTAGGTATCGATTTCTGTAAGTTTATATATTTTTTCTATAATCTAAACTTTTTAGTACCTATTCTGATAAATCAAACATACAAACAGTCGTGCAGCTGCGCAATGCTTTGCGAAGTATAAACATGTTTTTATTTGTTCTTTTTACTTTGGGTACACATAATGACTTTTTGAAGAGGTAGATATAATCTACTCATTATACAAAAACATGAATTAGTCGTATCCGGGATTCATTGCAATGAGATATTGTGACGTGGTACGTGTACGACGTAAGAGCGTAAAAAAGGGTTTACAAAAAGTTTTGTTTTAGGGCAAAAACCCTCACCCACGTGTATGGTAGATCAACAATCTAGAAAACGTCCCCTCAAGCTCGCGGAGACAACCAAGTGGTTTTTCTAGTCTGGGAAGGACTGCACACTCTGCACAGGTTGCTGAGTGGTTGAGGTCACCACGCCAAACCCACTGAGCGCGACATGTTCCTCAAGGATTAAATTCCTTAATCCAAGACCCGTAAAAAAAGAAAAGAAAGGTTGATTTGAACTTGTTTAGCGCGCAAAGCATCTGAATGTATTATAACACCAAACTTACATTTAGGTACACATACAATATATATGTTGTGTACCTACTTAAGTATTCCTATTGAATAATAAAATATCAAATATTGTATTGACACTCCTATCTCTACTTAACTATTCATACAAGTTGGATGGGTCGACCGAGTGTATTACCTAAGTGGAAATATTTTACTTAATTGCTAAATGTTTTAAACAAATTCTGACAGAAGAGTAGGTAAACTTGACCGCAATGAGTACAATGAGTAAATAAAATAAAGTATGTAATTGAGGTTTGTTTTAAAACAGGGACCGGACAACCCCACTTTAGAGTTAAGCCGTTTGACAGGGTAACCCGTACACGGGGTAACTCATATCGCAGTGTTACCTTTTGTTCGGGTTACATCCTCGAAACCCAGCGAAATGGTTAACACCTTCATTATGGTAACCACGTGAAGGGGTTAACCCCTTCAATAACTTAACCCTTTGAAGTGGTTACCTTCACGAAAGGCTTTTATTCGTGTTACCCTGAATTACCCACTAAACTTGAGCTGCATACTTGCACCCTAGCGGCCCCTCATTGCTTTACTAAGACTACAGCTGATTTTCTTCTATCGCCGACGCGTCGCGCCGCGACTCGCGCCTCTCGGACAAACTACCTACGCGCGAAACGTCATATAGGTAAGTAGCTGTTGCCTGCGACTTCGTCCGCGTGGTTAGAAGATATAAGTTAGGAATTTTTGAACGAAAGCCCTCGAAGATTAATATTTTTCCCCGTATTTGCCACATTTTCCATTAAATCTTCGCTCCTATTAGTTGCAGCGTAATTTTATATACCTAGCCTAAAACCTTCCTCGATTATTGGTCTATTGAACACAAAATGAGATCAAATTTTTTAGATGAAATTATTTATAATAATTTAAAAAAAAATCGAATAAGTACAAGTTTTTTTTCATTTTTTGCATTTTCTGAGAAGATTTGACGGGTGAATTCTCGATTGAAAATTAGAGTGTTTTTTTATATTAATTCAAAAATAAGGTGAAAAAATAAATGTTTTTAATCAAATAAATTACAGCGTATTTGGGACACAAAAAAGTAAGTTTTCACCAAATTTCGTTACAAAAATAAATTTTTGGTAAAAGATAAAAATAAAAATCCACAATCTTGGTTTTTTAGATTTTTCACATAAATTTTGAGGTTCTGTGAAAAAAATGTAAACACAAAAGTTTTAGATCTTTTTCTTTTAGAACTTTGCCATTTGACTTTTTTCGATACGAATTTTAGTTTTGCCGGAAATCGATAAAAACCGTTTTTTACTCTTCAAACGTCACTCCCACCCCCTTCCCGACCTCAGATCACCCGTAAATTATTTTTCCTTATATTTTTATAATATTCCCCTCCTTTTCTAATGGGTTTCATCCTACTATTTTTTTTTTGGTTTTAAAAATTATCGACCCTGGTCTACAAGTATAGACACGAAAAATATATATCACAACGTTTGAAAAGTGCGACAAGCAAAATTAAACTGTAAGATCATATCCACAATGATTTTTATTCTATGTTTACAAGTCGCTCGGTAAATACAACAATGGCGCCGCTGGGCGGTAAGATGTCACGTGCGCTCGTGGTTATACTATTTTCAAACTAATGTCTATGATAAAGAGTGCATATTGCATTGTCTTAGGTTGGAGTGGGTTACCCTGTTACAGTGTTACAGGGTAGTAAAGGGTAACCTGTTCGGAACAGGGTTACAGTAATCCGTTCGAAGGTGTAACATATGTCATAGGGTTTTTTCTTGAAGCGCTTAAAAAAACCCCTTCAAAAACCCTTTCAATGAGTATCCGGCCTGTCCCTGTTTTAAAACGAGGACCTCGCGTTAATGCATCGTATGTAATGATAACTAATTATATGTGACGTAACGTAGAAATATCTACTCCTTTTAGATCTTGCGGCTAGCTCTACACCGCGAAGAACGGTATCTCTCTTCCACAACTGCAAGGAGGTAATAGACTCCCATCCGCCTTCAAGTAGGGTTGCTAGGTCGTCAAACAAAGTCAAAGATTCCCTACATAGAAGGTTTTGAGTGGTAATGGGTAATATCGGTACGACAGAAATACTCTGTGAAAACATAGGTAAATGTTATTTAATTCTAAATAAATTTACATAAAATCGAATGTCAAGTCAGAGTAACAAAATACGGACTAGCCGAACACAATTAAGTTTGGCCGGACAGGCAATAAGAATGCCTTACTA
Source organism: Trichoplusia ni (assembly GCF_003590095.1). Classification (NCBI taxonomy): domain Eukaryota; kingdom Metazoa; phylum Arthropoda; class Insecta; order Lepidoptera; family Noctuidae; genus Trichoplusia; species Trichoplusia ni. The sequence continues at coordinate 6,704,233 of NC_039493.1, read as the reverse complement.
TGTCTTTATCCGGACGCCTGACAACCCTGTCTTTATGTAACTGCCTTACTCATACGTTAAAAACCTAAAAAGTAATAAAAGTTTTGGAAACTGGAGACAAAGGATTCTCAGGCAAGATTTTATCAGTTTTAGTATGAAGAATTGTTGATTAGCGTGGGTAATATTAAATATAGGTGTTAGGTACCTACTTAATTAACAATTTTCAATGCATACTTTGTCCTGTCAATTTAGTGAATGTGCATCTAACTTAATAATGTTTGTACGCAATCCGAGGACTTGGCACATTGCCTTTATGATTGATGATACTCAGTCAACCACACAAGTTTAAATTGCATTTCGAGGATGAAGTGAAGGACGATACGGCATCAAGCGAAGCAAACTGTTTCTAAAATCACAAATTAGGTACTTAGGTGCTGTAGCACAGTGATGTACTGACTGACATTTAGATTATCATTTTAATTGCACCTTCTTATAACATGACTTACATATATGCATCAGATAAATCAATAACGATTTCCATTCTTGTATTCATTCTAATATTTTTTATTCAATTGAATTTTTCATGGCTCCGTCCTATTTTTATGGAAAATTTGGCATATCTCTTTTTCTTCCTAGCCAGACGTATTCTAAATTAGATTTTGTGGTTTAATCCCACGCTGTATAATCCAATTTAGTTTAGAAAGGTGAACATAATACCTACAAGCATTTAGGTTTATTTGCAATTTCGTTTAGTCTAAATATGGCTTGTGTTATGTATTACTGTACATAAATAATTGTTTAAATGCACTCCGGGTGAAGCTGTTTATAATGATTGATTTAATATTTTCTTACCAACTTTAAAAGATAGTTAAATGTGATTAGCGATAGTTAACAAGCGATTTTAGAAATTAATTTAACTCAATTGTACCTATAAAAATCTCTAACTAAAACTAGAGACAGGTAGGTACTTCTATGAACATTTTCCGAAATTCAAAGTCACATCCAATCGAACGACCACTCAGTACTCACATTCCATTCCAAAAAATATAAACTCTGTTTTTTTTTTAAATATAACTAATTAAAGCGTTTTGTCTAGTATCTAAAGGTAAAGGTTTTCTGTACCTAGTCACTATACAGGAAACGCATTAAGGTAATAATTGTCAAGAACCTACCAGCCCCTATAATTAGGTACGGATTACAAGGCTAGGACGGAAGGCACAACTGCGACTATATTACTCCATAGGCAATGGATATAGGTACATGTACACAATAGTCGATGTAGGCCTTAACACAGTATATAACAAAACGAGTCTTTAATCCATTCGTTCTTTTTTAATGTTTATATTGGCTGTTTGCAGTTGATTCTGAAGGGGCCAAATACCGCTTCAGTTTAGACATGTTTTATAGTTCTGTATACGGCTATGATTTTCATAGTGGGTTGCCATTGTAAATAAATCATCACCTAGAGGTACACACGTAAAACTTACCTTCTTGTGTAAAACTATGTATTTGTTTATTCGTCTTAATCTTTACCGTAGATACTTTAACCCCATCCGTACTTACCCACCTAAATACAAAAGATTTAGATTAACGTATACAACTAGCACGCTGACGTGATGGCCTTGCGGTCCTATGCATGGATGTGTATACACGAGATTTTTACAAATTAATATGCCTTTTCTTAAATAGGTATTCAAAAATTCACGAAAACATCGTGAGGAAACCTGGATTCCAAATACTGGAATCTGAAATCACGAACCCGCCGTGAGATAGCGTGGTGATAAATACTCAACCCCTCCCTATACGAGGAAAGGCCTGTGCCCAGCTGTGGGACGTATATCTACAGGCTGGCATTATTATACTAGCATTATGCATATGACCATTGTGTAATAACTCACTTAAATTACTTTAATATTTTATTGCACAAAATGGTGCAATGATTACGAGTGGATTGCACATTACGTATGCAGTTATTTAATTAATTAATTAATTATATATTGTTACTACAGATAAAATGGTTCTTTTTCTCCTTAGAATATTACCTTCCCAACCGGCAGCATTCGAAGAAACTTATAAAGGATGCAGTAAGGGGCATGTCAGAGATGCAGAGGCCTACGGGCGGTTGAAAACTGACACAAGGGTGTAATGTTTGTTGTACGTCAACCATACGATAAGAAGACAATATAATACAGGATTTAAGCGGACTTTGACTTTACTAGAAATCAATATCATACATTTCCATTGATTGTAAAAACAGATTGTCACACTTTTTTTTTGCCTTTGACAATCTCTCTTTTAGCAATTTCTGCTAGTGTCCTGTTCTGACCACACAAGGTAACTGTAGTACTGTACGTAATATATTGCTGGCTGGAACACGAATCGATTTGCGGTAGGATTCCAGTGACTAACACAACACAATATAAAATAGATTAAAAAAATTGTGAACGGATGTTTCTTAGTTTCAATATATCTGATTTTGTAAAATATTATTAGGTATAATAACTTTTGTGATGCGGATTCATGAAATATTGTTCGACTCGCGAACCTGCATCTGAGTTACCTAATGATTTAAGATTCCAATCGAGGCCGGAACTAGTCGGGCGATCTCTGAATTACGCGTAACTATTTTGTAACGGAGTGTTCATATTTGTTTATGTTGTAGGTACATTATAGTGATGTGATTCGGTAACGAGTTGTAAAGGCTGAAGTATGAAGACCTTTGCCTTGTTTAGCGGTTAGTTTGAGAGGTCACGCGGGCACGTTTATTTACAATAGCAAGTGTTACGTTATCGAGGCTTACTTGCGGTCAAACAAACGCTTGTGTTCTTGGAGTAAACCATTTTAGTGAGTAATTTCAATAATAGTTCGTTCAACGAGAACACTCAAATCTCGTACAAAATACTAAACGCACTTACAATACGAATATTTTTATTAACATGGAATACCTGCTCGCCAACCACCATAAAAGGAATATTGTACAATGAATAAAAAATATATTGTAAGAATACATAACGAAAATAATAAGTAAATAAAGAATATTATTTTCCTATAGCTTGCCTATAGCTGTAAATTTACAAATTATTGCCATTCAACATGGCAATGCTGCCAGCCTTTTGGGCACAGTCCCAGCCAGCAGCGATGCCGATGATTTTTTTTATGCCTTGATTTATTTATTGTTTATGTTTTTTTTTTGTATATAGCAAATGATTGTACTGTAAATATCTAACTCTATAAAATTGTAAATTATAAAATAGATTATTTAGCAAAGTAGTTAAGTGTTATTTATTTTTCATATCACAACACATTCTCCACATATTTAATGTATACTTTACCTTCTTAAAGATTATCTTTACAATAAATCAAGAAGTAAAACATTTTCTTTTTCTACAGTATTCAGTCAGTAAGAGTAAGGCTGTTAAATTATCTAATTGCATGCTGGTTTGTTTCAACAAAATCATGTTATCTGTTGTACTGCTTTCAACTCTTTTACATTTCGAGCAAATACAGATATTTGATCACGATACAACCTAATATCATTGTGCTGCCATCTGTTAGGCACATCATAAACAATTAGAATACAGTGCCCTCTTAATTTTCACTGAAGCACTTTGAGGAGAGCGTGTTGACTTTCCGTACTACCCCATAGATGGCTCTGAATGGCAAATTGTGAGTATGATAGATGTCTGGTAATTAAAAAATGAGAAAAACACTATTGTAAGAAAATGTATTATATATTAAACTTGAAAATTACATTAACTTAAAATAAGCAATCCTAAAACTAACAAAACTCATTACAAATTGTCATTTATTAAAAATCTTAAATTTAAAATTATTTTGTCTTGTTTTTTATTCTGAAAAAACCATTATGACTTTTAAAACCTAAATAAAGATCCCATTCAACGCATTCATACAACATAAGTTACAAATATGTCCATAGGTAAATCATTAAAAGTTGCTTTACGCTTGTGCTCTTGACCGTAAGAAACCTGATTTTTTAATTAAAACATCATCAACATAAAACTCAATCAAACATAATAGCATGTGCCTCTACTTCTAGCTGAACCCTGTGGAAATGAGGAACCCACCAACAAGTATCAAGTAGAGGTCCGAGTAATAAAATTATTAATATGTGTTTCACAGGCAGTCTTTTGACAATCATTAAGGTTTGTCAAGCGTTCACCATTCTATAATTAACTGGAGAATACACTAAGCTAAGCCTACACCCTGATGTCAGTCTTGTTCATTATTACTAGAACTCTCTTCAGTACTTTCCTCCTCACTGGATTCCTCACTAGATTCATCAGATTTGCCTCCTTTAGCAGCTTTTTTCGCCATCATTTCTTTAAACTGACGAACAGTTATCTTACGCGGCATGATCTCTCGCAGAAAGTCTAACGTATCATCCTCCTGCACGACTTCGGCTATGTGTTTGTATTCCAGTAAAGAGTTTTTACTGTTTTTAAAAGCTCTTTTAGCTAAATCCGTTACAAACAACTCCTGCAATCGATATAAATGAATGAATTAGTAATAATTATAATTAGTTTCTTTCATCACTAAGTGTAATAATTATCACAAAGTTAATACAATTGCAATATTAAATATTTTAGAACAATAGGTTAGGTATAAGGCGGCAAAACGCCGGTACTCACAGTAACTTTAGTAACTAAATATAATGGCTCGGCTCCTACTGCTTCGACATCTGGCGAACTCTTCATTATAGTTTTCACTCTAGATAAAGGTAAATGCAAATCTTTTTCGCTCTTTGGGGTAGACATTTTCTGCCGTGCGTCGTTTACAAAACAAAATTTCGTATGTATAACAGAAGCAAATGTCAGCTGAACTTCATTGAGAAACTAAGCACCAATGTTGCCATTCCATTTTAATGTACACAGTGTAAATAATGTAAATATGTATACTAGATCTATGACGTAAATGTGACTGCATGGCATTGTTTCTAACACTGAATTAGTTATTGACGACCATAATATATTCATAATAAAATGAATTTGAATCGAGTAATGAAACTAAATTATTTATATTAATATAAATAATATCGGAATTCTTGAGCGAACTATCATTGAAGGAAGATAAGCGGACATATCACATAGCTTGCGCTGGTCCTGCACAAATAATCAGTATTGGAATATCAACATACCATCTATGTAATACCACGGATCACTTATTATACTCAAACAAAATGTTGCCTGAATTTGTCAAATATTAGTTCCAAGGACGCTCGCTACTGCTAACAGCGCCATTACAGCGGTATACCAATATTAGCAATAAAATTCAAATGTAATACAAATTATAGCTAAAGTGCTGTAAATGTAAGTCCCAATTCCACCACTTATTTAAGGTGGGTTTATATACTTATTCTGCGATAAGTGTAAGGATTGTTAGAAAGTTCTTTCATTCAAGATTTTCTAGATTTTACGAATTTCTTGAAATGCGAATGCAAGAGATCTGCGAAGTGCGAGAGTAGTAAAACCAAATTTGATGCTCAGTGTATGTTAACATAGAGGCTATAAACTATCATCTCGACAGTGGTAAGTTATTTTTTTAAGTTGAATTTATTTTTTGCATAAAACACGTTGAAATGGCATTTACAATATATTCATGTTCTGTTTCTTTGTATAATAGTGTATGTGTAGGTAGGTACGGTGAGAAATAAATAGTCAATAAATGGTCTTAACGCTAGCTGTCTTTATTTTCCATTTCCTTATAGAAAATACTTTTACGAAAAACAGTATATAGGGCCGCTTGCGTGGCCGGCCACACTCGCGGGGCGCTGACTAGTGCCGTTTGCCGGCCCAACCAATCCGACATCCAATCAATTCTTACGTGAAAACGATAAATAATACAAAAAATACTGATAACGCGAGATCGTTAAACCGATTTACAGTGACTTCTCAATTTTGATCAGTTCAGCGATGCCGTCGTACATCTCCTTGACGGCGTCGTACTCGGTGAGTCCCATACGCCTCTTGTTGGAGATGTCGTAGACGCCACCCTCGGCTTCGGTGTGCTCACCACGGGTACCGCGCACCTGCAAGTGGTACTTGGATGCGATCTCCTCCAGCTTGGCCTTGTCGGCGGCCAGCTTGGGCAGCTTGATGTGCACGGAGGCACGCACGGTGGTTCCCAAGTTGGTGGGGCAGAAGGTCAGGAATCCCAGCCTGTCGTCGTGAGAGAAAGGAATGCGCTTCTCGATGTCGTTGACGGCAGTCACGAGCCTCTTGTAGACCTGCTTCAGGTCACCGCCCATTTGCATGGAGATGAGGCGGAGGTGGTCCTCCTCATTGCACCACACCAAGAAGGTCTTGTTCTCGTTGTGGTAGATACCACGGCCAGAGGGCCAGAAACGGCAAGCGTTGGCAGCCTGCAGGAAACGGTCACCCTCCTTGAACAGGAAGTGGTCATCGATGAGCTGCTGCTGGGTCTCCTTGGACATACCAGTCAGGGGGTAGAAGGTACCCTTAAGCTCAGCCTCAAGTCCGGAGAGGGTGGTGGCAACCTTCTCTTCCATCTCCTTGTACTGGGCCTCAGTCAGGCAGGGGTTGAAGGGGTAGCCCTCCATGGAGCGACCGCAACGGACACGGGTCGACACGACGAACTCGCCGGCAGGGTCCAAGTTGCCGAGGGTCTCGACATCACCCCAGTTCTTGGCGGGGTGCTTGTCGGTTTTCTTGAAACCATTGTGGTAGTCCTCGATGATGGGGTCGAACAAGTCAGCGAACACTGTGTACGCCTCGGCGTCAGGGGCGTAGATTCCTACACCGGAGTCCAAGTTCTCAACACCTAAAAAAGATTACGTAACTCATTTTAGATAACATTTAAAACACAACTAACAATAAAAAATAAAATTAATGAAACATTGTAAATGTCTATAAATAATCTACAACTGCTTTATTTATCGCTTGATAGAATATAATCAGATAAAAAGCAAAGTTGATTGGTACTTGACGTAAGGGCCTACGTGCTGTCTTAGTAAACTATCAAAATCGAAAATCTTCCAATTATAAGGTCAGGGATTAGTCATAAGAAACACTACTAACCAGACTGGATGCAATCCAGGAGGGTCGAGCCGAAGGAGGTCTTCTTGTTCTTAAGAGCGTCGAATACCTCCTTGGTAAGGTACTTCTTCAGCAGTGACTTGGAGTCAGAGGCCTGGAGCTTGCTGAAACCAGCCTCCAACTTCTCGATGGTTGCGGCGTCCACCATTGCTGCGGCTTTTCTGCAAATACAATGTAACTGTTAGTTTAACATTTTCACTAGAATTCCTACGAAAATAACCATATAATAACGATTCTAACGCTTTTAACGCAGCGCATGTTGCTCTAGTGCACATTTTTAGTTGATTTTGTAAGAAAGTTCGTTGATATTGTAGAAAAATTCTGTTTAAAGCGACCGCAGCCAACTATTACAGCAATATTTTTAAATTTGAAAAATAGTGACGTACCCATGGTCTTTGAAATCGAGCGGGGGAAGTGTAAACCTATTTCATAACAACCAAAAAGTTTTTAATCAAATAATAAATTCAGATTTGTGTTTAACTCTTATTAAAACATAAATCATAAAAATACCAATTTAACTACGGCACAAAAAAAAACTCAACATGTAATGTTACTTTTAAATTATTACGAACCGCCTGATGATATAATACGCGAGAACGGCACCTCCGCAAACCACCACGGGAATTGTTACTTTTAGTTTATAATTCATTTTTATGAATTACACTAAAGCCACGGGTTATGGTAGAAAAATGAATGCAACAACAACGAGTACTGGAGATGTTACGCGGACTAGACCGGGATTGGAATGTTTTTGACCGAACACACCCAGGGATACACTCAGTTTTGTGGTGGAATTACGTAATTTAGCCAGAGGTCGCCTTGACCGACACGCGCAAGTCGAACGGATGTGTCAGCTCACTGCGCACCGGTGCTTCTTCGTCGCGCGCAGCCGTACCTCCCACTCGCGACCAGCGAACGAACGTGTTATCGCGAGTTTCTTGTTACTTTGCATTCATTTCTATTCGAGAAGGTAATGCAATAATTAAACATCGTCAGATTACGGAATCCACTTATCGTTCCATGAATTACACCCGTAGCGATATTGGATATAAGTTGATATGATTATGATAAACGTCTGCATGAATTAGCGAACAGGACACTTGGCTTTTAGGTAGACTTCTGCGTCTACTGACCCTGCATGAGAGGAACGAAATAGATAGATAATAGATATGATAGGTATTAATCTGCCACGAATCCTTACAATTCATTATATTATATACACATAGCCATAGGAAGGGAACCTTTATATGCAAAAAACAAGATCACACCTTTACATTTTAATAGAGGAAATAAAAGGAATTACGATCATTACGCGGTCGGTCATTCCGGAAATACCAAATTGCCCGTTCCGTATGAGTTCAATGTCCGACGGGAGGGCGCAAGTGAATAATACACGAATTATTACGTCCAGTCGTCAATTTTAAAAGAAAATTGGTAATTTTCATATCATACACAATTTTAGTGAGAACTTTTTAAAATCATTTCTAGGAATATAAACTGATGATATTTCAAGCAAAGATAATCAATTTGGCACCTCGCACCGGAGATAGAAATGCCGGCCGGAGAAATACGCACCCGTCGGCTTCGTCAGCCGGTTTGTTTTCCTTGTTTTCTTTGGTTGCACAGCCACCCATTTTCACAAATACTAATTCTTAACTAGACGCTAAAACATGCACTAATCCACTAAAACTACGGCAAATAAATAAAAGTAACGGAGGATACTAAATGCAATGATGGAATGATATTTTGTCCAAATGAATGTATCGGAGCCGGGAGTGGCAAGGGCGAGGGGTGGCCCGATCGATGCGCGACACGCAGCACGCACGCGGGTTCACGCTTCCCGCCCTTCGGGAACCGCTTCAAAACTTTTCGGAGAGAAAGTTCCCCCGTTAGCGCCACTAGTTACCTTCGCGGGTTCTATTTAAATGTAATGCCGATTTCTTCAAAGAGCGATATCATCTTATCGGAGAAATTGAACACTTAACGTTATCAATGCACATCTTGACTTTAAAATCGGTTATCACACAAAAGACTAGGAACATTGTTTCAATTCAGGTGCGGCGGTCGCGCGGTTCGGAGACACGATCTAGGCTTTTCGTCGATAGAAATAATTGATATGACCACCGCTTACCTTGCGCTTGTACAACCGTCAGAGTCGACTGCGAGGTGCAGAATGGTCGGTGCGGGTTCGCGCCGAGCGTTAAGCCCGCGGCAGCGTCCCGCGCCCCCCCTTCCCTGTCAACCTTGGCCTTGGTGTGATGCTTGCCTGGCCGGCAGATCGCGCGCCAGTTTAGCTCCAAGCCATGATTTGAACTATTATCATGACACTAGATATTTAATCTCATCTCATTTAAAGCATTGCTTACCTATCTACTATTGTAGGTACCTACATCTACATACTGCATTATTAAACTTTCTAAAAACTAACTGCAGCAACAGCCTGGTACAGGGAGACTAAAGATAAAGATAAAGATAAAGAAAATATTATTTCATCCTTAAAGGTTTTTAGCAAGTAAATATCAAAGATGTCTTTTCTTGTGACAAAGTCATTAATAGCTGGGGATAGGTAGGTATCTACTTGTAAAAGCTGGTGACATTAGGTTCATATTATACAATCTAAGTACCTACATAATGAGCTTAGTAAAACATATTTCGCAAGGAATAACCCCGTACGGATCACATTTAGAAAATATTAACCCTAGTTCACATTTAAATACTTAGACCTTTGTTTAGTCCTAGCTACCGCATAAGGCTAAGTAACCTGTAATGGTAGATTAGTGTGATAGTTAAATAAATAAATAAATAAAAATAAATATTAAAATAATAATAAGTAGGTAGGTACAGTAAGTTTTAAAGTTTTATTGAGCTTAATAGGTTGAGCATTTTTAAATTACATAATATTAAGTTTAAATAAACTTCGTACCAGTTAGATATACCTAGGTACGTAGTTTTATTGACTTAAACTAAAAGCAGAATTCATATCATAGGTAATCAAATAAATGCATAGATAACTAATAATTCCTTATTATTAATTAATCGATCGATTAAGTATATTGATTTGCGTCACGAACTATGGATTTTGTTATCAGCGAATAGGTGGGAATTTTAAAATTAGAACGTTGCTGGTTCTTTTTCGTGTCTGGATCAAGTCCAACACTCCAACGTGTGCCGCATCGGCGATGCCAATGTCAAGTTTGTTATTTTTCACTTTCATTGCATAAGTTTGGCGTTGCCCTATTTATTATTATTAATTAACATTTTTATTTGTTGAAAGCAATCATGCCGCGTATCCTACTTGACTACTATATGTGATGTATTCTGCAAATCGTTTAGAAAACTTTTTTCGTAAAAGATACAATATAGGCAGGCTTCGAGTGTTTTATTTCGACCTTGAACGTGTCCTTAGTCCTTGGGCCGTAACTCGTGAGTGCCCGTGACCCAGAGTTTATATAATAAGGGTACGCGGTACGGCGATCGCCTGTGGGTCGATTCGTTCACCTACATTCAAGGAAACCATAAAACACCCTTGGCTTGACGCAAGGTTATTGATCTAAATATCCATTGAATTAGAAAAATACGTTATTTCAGGCAACTTTCACTTTAATTAACAATATGATATTTAAAATTTTGGTATCGCGTTAGATACATGACATTACTTACCTATTTACGAAATTTCAATTAGCAAACATTCATTTATTGGTATTTTGGATGTAGGTAGGTACCTAAATTTATTTAAACCTTCCAAGTACTTACCTACCTACTTAGTTCATCAAACTAATAACAATTAAATTAAACCATAAATTAAATATCAATAATAGTAACTCATCATTAATTTGTATAAATCATTCATATTTATCTCGTAAAGCAAGTACGATTTTATTGTTTACTGAAGATACTTACCCAATGCATGTACCTAGGTAAATAGTAGGTACACAGCAGTTACTCAAATAACTCATTAGTAATGTTTACAAATAGCTTAGCTTACAATTAACTGCAAATTAATTATATTAATTGGGTTGTTTTGATGTAATTTAAACTACTCCTCCCCGGAACTAAATGTCAAAAATAAAATGACAGCAGGTGAAGGTTGTCAGGAAATGGCGTCGGAAAATATTGTTTTTTACAAAACGAGTTTTATCTGCATAAAACACTATATTTGATTATTCTATAAACGAATAAAGATTAATAGATATATTTTCTATGTATCAGGAATCAAAAAACAAATAAAAACCGAAAAAGTATGTATATTCTACTAGTTGGAAGTTTTTAAACCCATCCTGTGAGTTTGATTACAAGAAATATACAAATATTGAAACCAAATATTGAGAACAAGGGCCTATGCTATCTAATTACGTAAACAATTAGATGAAAGACGTTGAGATGTTTATAATAAAACCACATAAACATTGACGTGGCAAAGCATTGAAACAACTAGTGATGTTCCATCACTTTTTTAAACTTTATCGATAATTGGTCTTTTTGTAAGGTATTTAGTATTTGTAAATAAAAATACAATATAATTAAAAAAAGTATATTTATTTACGATGAAACATGTAAAATAAAAGAAAAAATAAATAAATGCAAAAACATGAAGGCATTTTTATTGACAATTTATAATTAAGTTGTTCAGATGTGTACAAAAAACAATAATTCGTCTTTGCTGTTATGGAGAAGGGCGATGAAGTCTTGAGGAGCCTCGTAACTTGGACGCCAAGCTGACATTCTGTAAAACAAAACGGAGAAAATCATACCTTTCGACACACTTATCTATTCGAAACATTTTATTACTATAAGTAATTAAAAAAATATAACAACATACAATCATCACTAACAAATAAAAATAAATACTATATTACTATAATACGAAAACGTAAATTATTATGAGTAGGTAATAAATAAAAATAATTAATAATAGATAATAAATTAAAATAAAATAATTAATTAAAATTTTTCAAACTCATTACAATATATAATCATAACTATCGATAAAAAATACTATCTATTCAAAACGTAATATTATCATAAGTAATAAAAATAATTAATTAAAATTATATTAAAGCATTACAATTTTCAATCGACACTATCGATTAAAAAAAAAATATCGTACATTTATCGACACACTTCATTCCCTAAGAAAAAAATAATAAAAAAGAAACAAAAAAAAATTCACTCGGATTTAGACTTTATAACTAACGGGATAAAGACGAAAATCGACGGGCTGAACATTTGTCAACAAACCGCCATTTTTATATATTTTTTTTATAAATAACAACAAATTTAAGCTTACTATTATTTTACAAAAAATGGATAAATACATTAATAAATCGCCGTGAAACCTTGCACAAATTACTTAATAGCATATAAATAATGCATTTTACTGTATTTACTAAACAAAATCACAATAAATCACTCGGAATTCCTAAACATTCTAACGGATTTTATCTGGCTTAATCTAATTGTTATAACAATGTATTTCTTACAACTAATTACCTAAATAGCATAATTATAAACAAAATAATCACATTAGTAAGAAAAAACAGCACTAACCTCAGACAAATTGTGAAATCCGCAAAAACAACACTGCACCACACTGCGCAACGGCCGCGCAAATGACAAATGTCTGATCAAATTTTAAATAATGGCGCGTAGATTACGTTTCGTTTTTGGTTCACGACATAGAAAATGTCACTAACGACACATGTCACTCAACTTCTTTATACAAAAGTAGTTTGTAAACAGTGATTTCAAGTGTTAAAGTCGAGTGGACAGGCGCGGTGCCCGGCACCGCGCGGGGCTATAGGGAAAAGTCGCGTTATGTCAAACGCGGTGCCCGGGCACCGCGCGGGGCTTTATGGATTAACTGTCAAAAGACAGGTAATCATGAGCTTCGTAAAAAAAAATGCAAGCTTCTAAGGGATTGGGTACTTAGTTGTCTTTGTTATTATTTTTTTTCCTCAATCCTGCAAAGGTGTCATAATTTTTGCAGCTGCTCCTCCTATTGATGCTTTCTTTAAGCTTCGTTTGAATATTAAATTTTCGTACATTTAGTATTCACTTTATTCAAACCTACATATTTTTCGTATAAATTGTTTACGGCAAAAACAGGTTTTACCACGAAAATGACGATGACCTGACTATAAAATGTATAGCTAAGTAACTAAGTACCTACTTTGTCGGTTTTGTTCATGGCCAAATAGAATGTAGGGAGGTAGGTACGTCTTGAATAGGTAAATTTAGGTAGATGCATTTATATACTGGATAGGTACTTATTTATATATCTACGAAGGTTCTTATGATCCGCAAGTTATCAAGTGCTGTAAGTAGGTACATACGGACCAGATAGAAAGGCTATTACATGTAAATTGCCTGGGTAGGTAACAAACAGAACATCGAAAGAAATTAGTAAAATAAATACCTTATGTCAGCAATTCGTTTTCCATTGTGAAAAAACCGGAAAACTAGTACTGCGGAAAGTACCATTGTGAATTCAGTGATCTGTTAGTACGATAGAATGAGCTTTTTTACACCTAAATTCAAGTTCAAGGGAGTTTCAGCATTGTGCCTTGGCGTCAATCTACACATTGTCATTTAAATATGAAAAAAAAACACGACGAAGTTTCCAGAAAGCCTTGGCAATGACAACGGTGTTCGGCCTTGGAATAGCGGTTCAAACGTTCGCAATTTAAATCTGTACGGAACGTGACGTCACGTAATTTCGCGATCTTTTGTACGTTACTTTGCAAGACGAGGCTAACGATTATGCAGTGTTAGATTTATTTAAATATAACATAATGCCGGAAAAAAGCCAGCTTATGTAACACAATCAAGTGCCATCCAGATTCTAGTACCTATACACCACAAAATATTAAATAGGTAGTAATGGCGTACCTACATTCTGCTTTTTCTTAATGTCAATGAAATTGCTCTATTTCTCATTAAAGCTTTGCTATAATATATGAACTTAGTCTTGCCTTTTAATCGAATTTAGTAGTGCCTTCTTTACTTTTTTGAAACATGATGTAACTACAATATAGCACAGTAAAGTTTGTAGGTTTCTTAGTCAAGTATCATCTGTCAGTGTATACTCGTATGTTCCCCTGAGCTCGGTTGAGTGGGAAGCTTGAAATTAGCACAAGGTTTTCTCAGTGTGTTACGAGTGGCCTCGAGCTTCACGAGGGTTGAACAGCTGAAAGCTCCAGCTAGGTACCTACTTTGAATGTTAGTCTGGCCTTCACATTTGTGTATAAGTACGTAGTACTATTCTATATTCTGTACCTATTTAGATAAGTCCTTTTGAAAACACTTATTAAAAACAGAACAAGCTGTACAGAGTTTCAACTGCCTGACACGGTTTACGATCCGTGTTATGCAGTTGAAACTCGGCTATGACCACTCAACTTTATGAAAAAATAATCTTTTTTTTTTTTTAAATAACCCAGATTTTATTTCTACTATCATGAACAACTCGTGAAAAGGTTTTGCAAGGTATTTACATTTCAGTTTTTGACGTTTTGGCCTTAATAATTCATACATTTCCATTGGGTTTGCAAATACAAATCAATATTTTATTTCTTTCTCGTTCTAAGTTAAAAAAAATATCCTATTTTAAATACATATTTGAATTGTTACTTATTTACATACGTTTTTTACGTAATAGTTAGTATACTTACAAACTGTAACATTCATTTTTGTGCTAATAAAGTTGTTGGTGCATTAAATTTATTAGGTGTGAACAAATGCGGTGATGACGAGTGGAATTACACATGTTGATAACATGCTTGTAACATACATCTATGTTATTTACGTTCATTGCGTTCTTATCAGCCTAGACAATAAATTCCAATTAAGACCTATAACCATGCAATTTATTACACTTTGTACACGGAAATCAATCGAAACTTTTTCTTTATATGTAAACAAATATTGCAATCTTATCAGTACCATAGACAAAACAGTAATGACATTCAACCTCCTTGCAATATTAGAGCATAAATATGGCCCTGATAGTTTATGGTCTGATTTGTTTACTCATGTCGACTCATGTGCTGTCGATTGAAAGCTTGTATAATCTGCGGCATGTGACTTCAATGAATTTGTTTTTCTTTATTCTCATTGACGTCATAAGTCTAAGGTATGTTCGAAATAATACTGCAGAAAGTTTTCTTTCTTAGAAGGCAATTATCAGTAATAGTTGAAATTTATAAGCTTAACAGCTGTTTGTCTTCCTTGCTTCGCGTGTCTTCAAGGCCAAATAGAAAATGCCTATCCGTGAAACTGACGTTAACCCTTCGTGTGCTCGTTAATAATCTAAAATATTCGTGGGCTTCGGGAGGCACGCACACGACCTTTGCTAGTTGTTGGCGTAGGAATCAATGGTATTACCCACATCATGCGAACGTCGAAGAACCGGAATTTATGATCGTTGGTATTTAAATTGGCACAATAAAATGAAACTTATCTATCTGCAACAGTAACAAGAAAGGATGACAGCAGAGAACATTTCAGTTTTTAGGACAGTTTACGGAGAAGCAGATATTGGTAAAATCAGAACAGGTTGTTAAGTGTTTTTCTGGAAATTCAGATATTCTTCATCACTCACCAATGTTTGTTAGATTTATCAGCTAGGTTGGAATATCAGTATCTCTCGTACCTGAAAAATAATCGTAATTATTCCTTCCCTGACATTTAGAATCCTTACATAACGTTTGAGGTTGGCCTTGCCCTATTTCCGTCACGGTCGGCCAATGTCAGTGCCGAAGCCGTACGGGCCTTGCCCGAGGTTTTGTACCGACTCGGTTTTATGCGTGACGTCAGTCAGATGTTGTGTTTACACGCTTATTCCAGATGTAAGGCACTCTTGTGAAACAAATTGGACGAGCCTACGTTTATTTTTAGATTTCTTCTTTACCTCGCGGAACTAACGTTTGGCTTGGTATAAAATCCGGTGTTATGGGTTAAATGTCTATCCAGATGCGGCTTTCCATGCTCGATAGGTACTATGCAGGTTGGTATACCACTTGGGAGAACCTAACCAACATTACATTGTTTATTTATTTTTATTTTTCCCGATATCTTGGTAATTGGTACATATTGTAGTAGAGTTCCTGAGGTGCATCGTTCCTCCTTACCCATAACAAGCACGGACACAAAACACGCAATCAGCATGCGTAATGACCGATCATTGCGTGTGTCATTAAAAATTAAAACGATTGACCGGTTTATGTTTGTACTCGACCATTAATATTCTCAAGCGAATAGTTAGACGGTACCTTGGTAGCTAGTACCCACTTCATATAATTACGGTAATAAATCGCGATGTGGTAGGGGGGCAAAGGTGGGCTCTCGTTTGGACTATTTAAAATGACGACGGGAAAATTTTCCGTTGTACGCATAGAAGATATCAAACTGTGATCTAAAACCTAAAGATTTTATTTCAAGTGGCCCATTTATCGGACAGTTTCTTCGCGCCAACAATAATGAGGCAACGGCAAGAACCTGCAAGAAACTACGATCTCCATAACTTAAGCCTGATGCTAATTCAAGGACTTTAAAGATCTCTCAGGTCAAACAGCCCAATAGCCACTTAAGCTTTCAGGAATGTGCAAACCTTTCGCAATAACAACTCTTTTTTTTCTTAAAGAATTGTCTCCCGCACTAAGGAATTTAATCCTTGTGTCATAAGGAATCCACAAAGACACCCAGACTCAGAACAAGCATTCGTGGATCACACAAACGCTTGTCCTACGCGGGGATCGAACCTGCGACACGTCGCGCACTCTGGGCTTGGCGTGATGACATCGACCGCTCGGCTATCCGTGCAGTCATACCTTACCCATACCGACTTTATAGCAACAGAAGTAGTTACATCGTTATACATCGTCATGTAAAGCTTTATTTTGTTTCTTTATATCCCACACAACGTCGACTTACCAAAATCCATGCCGGCTACAAAGTGGTTTAGAATATCAACAAGATTAGAAAGAAACCTTATGCGTTAACCTGTCTGTAATTATGTGACCGTCTAGACAGTTCAGATTATAACTAAGCTAGTGGACGGCAAGGTCAGATGGATGCAATAAGCGTCTGACTCAACCACTGATAAACACCAGTCACAACTCACAACTCATGTTGTAGTTGTTTACTTATTGATTTATAATTTAATTACTTACAGAGATAGATACCCAGAACAGTGTCGGCAGTTGTGGCTGAATACTAAAATTATTTGAAAATAGGAAAGAATGGCATAAATATATTATTTGATCAAGCAAATAATTTAACTTTCAACGAAAAAAAAAATGAACAAATGAGTCGATATAAGCGTGAATTCATAACGGTAAAACTAAATGATATATTTTCTGATTCGCATTAAAAAGACGGAATTCAAGAAAATTCGGTTTTTTTATGCGTCGATTACTATGATGAATCCCTATTGCACCAACATCCTCTATGTCACTGCGTGTTGTGTTACTATTTAAGTTGCATTTGCATTACTGCATAATTGTGGCTCAAAACTGACACAAAAGTTTATAATTTGTGTCAATTCTTAATTTGTAGATTTATTTCTGTACTTGTTCCCAAGTTTTATACTTCGGCAAACACGCTCATTACAATTAAAAATCGTATTACTTCTACAATTCAATGAACTACATAAAATCCACGATGTACCATTATTGTAGTAAATTTATTTCGTCGTTTTCCTTCTGCCTACTCAGTCTATCGTAATAAATGTAATTCAGACTGTTTATAGTGTTTATTTTGTAAGACTTTTGCAGCCAAATGAATGTAGTAATTAATCACCAAGCGGTAATAAAGTCCGCAATATTTTTGCGTCAATCGAATTCGTTTGTCGAAAGGATCGCACGATATTTATCTATTATCACCGATGTTATCTATAATCAACTTGGCAACACCCATGTAAGAACTTATTGCACGCATTTATCAACACTTTAGATAAGTTAATCTTGTACGGTGGAGCCTACAATTATAGTAAAACGGAACTACAAAATTCGACTTTATGGCTTTGACATAAGACGCCGTCAAATATAGGTTTTGTTACATGTCGATCGTACGTTTAAAAATGTTTACCCGGCTTAACTAAGATTACGAGACCAGCTAATGTTTGTTTCTAGAATATTGAAAGATTAATGATGTTTTCTTGAGTGATAGCCAAAGTGAATTCCTGGGCACTGTTTGTTGGCTGAGAGAAAGTACCTAAGGAAATAAATACAGGAAAACAAGTTTCTTAGACTTTGTAACAACAAAAAAACACTCGTTTTTTTCACGCACTTTTCATACGTGCGACAAGTCACGGCAGATTATTTAAATAACTTGATTGATTACTTACTTTACCTGTACTTGTTTTTATTCTATAAACTCATCATATATCCATGATTCATTCAACTTACGACTCATAATCCACAGTTTAGAATATTTCACACACTAGTGGAAGTTCCATGAAGTTTATACAATATTTTTATTTTTATGTGAAGCAATAGAAAACTGTATTTCAAAGACAGTTTTATAAACATTCACTTACCTATTCACATCCCGTGTCCCCATCGCGTACAAAAGTACAATCAAGCACAGAACTGCGTAAACCCTGATCCATTTTCTGGTTAAAACTTTTAACGTTGATGATATCATTATGGAAGTTTCGCGAACTGTAATCGGTCACTTCTGATAAATTATTGTGTGATTTCTTATCAGTTTATCAGGTGTTTTCTATTTCGTCGATATAGTATCGTGTGAGTTGTGTGTATGCGTGTCAGGATGTCACTATCACAATGCACCAGTTGTAATCTTTTAGGGAAAAATTACGGCCGTGTACAAATTAAGCACTAATACAGTTTCAATTTATAATCGAAGAATTAAAAATGCCAAATTAATTATTGAGTATTGATTCTGCCTCACTATTCAACTGTCATTTCTACAATTGTTAACCTCAACGTCATTAAATATCGCTTAAATATATCGAGAAGACATGACAGGTGAAAACGAAATGTCATTTCCACAAATTTTTATAAGCGTTATTTAATTACGTTAACGATTGCAGAAATGTTATTGTCTAGAGGGACTGGACACCTCGTCACTGAAGCCTGTATCCAGCCAAAAACGTCTCATTTATCTTAAAAACAACGGATTTAAACTAATAACATTTTTAAGTAATACTGCACAATATTACACTACTTCTTACAAGGTGTTATATCAATGGTCTCGATTTTCTGCATTACACCTCACACCTGTGCGCATGGGCATGTAGCTATACACCTCACTTGTTACACGTAGCGTATTTACATAAGGACGATAAGGCGTAATGTTTTTAAGCAGTTTACTTAATTTAATATACATAACTGGTACTGTGCTCAATCAGGGACCTCATAACCACGTCCTAACCCTAAGGATAAAATGAGACCCCCTAGGATTACTCTTTGTCCGTTTATCATCAGTCTATGTCGTACTAGCTTTCCGCCCGCGACTTCGTCCGCGTCGAGGTCGGTTATATCGCGTTTCCAAGAGAACTCTTCAAAAGTACGGGATAAAAACTGTCCTATGTTCTTTCTCAAGGTCAACTCTATGTCTGTACCAAATTTAATTGAAATCAGTTCAGTGGTTTTGACGTGAAAGCGTAACAGACAGACAGAGTTACTTTCTCATTTATAATATTAGTAGGGATAGTAGGGATTAACCGTCATAGTTAAGACAGGTATTTCTTCACATACTGTATTTTGTTGCCGCTGTAACATTAATACAAAAAAATAGTATACAATAAAATCCTTTTGGCTCCCAAACAACAAACATGGTCTCTTGCATTTCTGAGACTAGTATGGCTACGTCATGGCGTCACTACTATTTTATATTCTGTGTTATGGTACCCCTTGAAGTTGTACGGTCTTTTGCATTGTACATTTTTCAAAAGCAACAATTTTTCCCAAATATTCTCCATATAATAAGAGATATGGATGTCTATAACAAAATAAACGACTGACAGAAATCCAAAAATGCTAGTCATACAAGTATTTTCGGAGAAATCAAACGTTATCGACATTTACCTAACACACATAGCCTGAAATATCGTTCCCTTGTAACAATAAATACATATCAGAGTCAGATCAGTCTTACGGCTGATTTAGAAGATGAAGAAAAAATCATACAAGTAGCAATACATTGGCAGCAGTAATAAATAACTTTCGATCCCACAGCTACGAGACTCGGCAATGTATTGCACATCGTACGGTATTATTTAAATACGTTCTGAATTAGTCTTCAGCATAGTCCTCAGGTATCTTATCTAGGTTCGTATCTAGGTATCTAATCTTGTTCTTTGCTAGGCCGCAAGTGACGTTATGTCGTGTTAGATTGTGCAACTGGCTTACGGTCCTCTGACTGGCTGTGAACTTGAGTCATGTGTGATGGAAACTTTTGGGATTTGTGATGCATTATATGGCATGGATAGCGGAGTGCTTGAGGTCATCAAGTGTTTGTGCAATCAAAAACTGCTTGTCCTGGGTCAGGGTGTCTTTGAGGATTTTTGGAAGGATCACATGACCGTATTGCGAGAGTATTTACCGTAGTAGTTCCTAAGTTTACTCGTTCGCAAAATATTCTCCTTTTAGGAAAATATCTCTCCACAACTTATCATGTGCCACAGCAATTCATATTTTCGATAAATAATTTATCACACTAATATTATAAATGCAAATGTGAGTCTGCTTTTATGTGTTTGTGTATGTTCATAGTTTATGACCTCTTCACGCCCGGCGGCTCAAGGGCACGACCTTTTTTGATGAATCGAATTTGGTATGGAGTTAGCTGCCACATAGGCTAATTTTATCCGCCTTTTTAATGGAGGGCAATAGATGCATCTATAACCGAAATCAAAGCTGGCGCAACCGTGATTAACAGCTAGCATCTGAACAAATTCCACTTAAAATTATTTTGTCAGCTACTGTACCCAATGTTCGATCATACCTGTGTTCCCATGATGTGTAAAGAGAAAGTATTCACTCTACTTTGGCGATCCTATTCTTGATTTCACGGGTCACGAATTTATTTCAATTTTTCGGTCCAGTTGGCATCATGATCGCTATTTGGAAGCAAATTCACAATCTAAGTTGACCGACTATTTTGTATTACATTTTTTGACGGAGGTGACTCCATTGTTAAGTGTATTGAAAGTTCTTGACCATATTAGATTTCTTTTCAGAATTCTTTTAGATTTTTAATGCCTCGAATTGTTGGTAATGGACTTGAGTTCAGATAATTTGTTTTGTTTTTTTTTTATTGAGGAAAAATTTACTTTGTCTCTCAAATAGTTTAGTGACTAAGTAAGTAAGTAACAGTTTCTACGACAGTAAATTAGCATCAGAAATGATACTCCGTACGCTTTTAAATATAAGATTCAAACTATAACATTCTTTACTTAGGTAAAAAAGGCCGGTTTGATACAATTTCCGCAGTTTCTGCTACCCATTGTTATAACTGCGCATTGCAATTCTTGTGTAGATGTACATTGTTGTTATAACTGGCCGCCAGAGGGCGCAGTCGCCATTCAAGATGAATACGAGCAATATCCGGCCTCGCCTGCTTCCGACGACGCGACGCGCTGTAGGAGACAAACTAACATTAGACATTCTCGGGAATTACTGGAACTTGTACTCAATTAACGTCAACTCACTTAGACAGGTATAAAAGGGTTGACTATAAAAAGATTTCGACCACTCAAGCCATCAGTCAATAGGATGCAACGCTCATAATGTGTTTATTCCTTCTTTGAAGTAGCGTCCTTCGCATCATCAAGCAAAGAGGTCCTTCCAGAAACTTTTAATTTCTCTTTCAAGTGGCCAGTTTGACAAAACTTCAATATGATTGTTCCATCTATTATTTTTTATCTAAGACTTGAAGATTACTTACACGTATCTAATACGGAAGTTTTTGCTCATGACGCATCGGACTTGTATCCTGAGTCATTTCAAATTGATTCATATTGAGAACGCTATACATTTTTAGTGGAACTTTTTGTAAGTCGGAGGCGTTGTTGCGAAATTTTATTACTTTGGAAAGGAAAAACATCGCTTTTGTAAATAGGATAAGAATGAGTTAGCACCTGTGTTTTTGTAGGCGTAGATAAAAGCGAATCTGTCTGATTCATTTTTCTGAGAATTAAAAAGAAGAACCTCATTATATGTATGTATAGGGTACCTTACTATGATCTGGAAATACTTCGTATCGCCGAATTAAAACTGTTTGACCGTAACATAAAATACTTACTACGCAAAATGCACAAGCTGTTATGCGAGTTACTTCTATTTGCGATCACATTGGATCTGCTTGATAAATTCCTCCCTCCGTTTAAAAATCGTCACGACGTTTGTCCATGAATATACTCAGGCAAAAATGGGGCTACATTTTAAAAAAAATATACATACAGACTGTTTATATATAGCCTCTATAGTACCTACTTTTTCAGATCAAGTGACTCCCTTCAATTAATTAAAAAAATATTTGTAGATTTTTTTGTCGAATGTCCAGAAATAAAGCAACAACTTACTTGTTTTCCAATTTATTGTTATCTACATACTTATACTTTGAAAACACGCAGTTAACATTTGAATTGTTCGTTCAAACTAACAATTTATAACCTCAAATATTGTTAGTATGTAGGTAAGCATGTTGTTTGACAAGACTCGAAGCATCCGACAAAGGCCGTCAATGGGTTGCTGTCACAATTTCTGGAACAATATAACGACTTGTTTTAAAAAGGTGATTAAGATAATCTCACGTAAATACCGGTCTTGTTCACAGTCAACTGATAACAAGTTTGTAGCGTACGAGTGCCTTCGTGATAGGTAATAACTTCTTACAAAAATCAATCGTCGTAAGTTAGTTAATACAAGAATGTAAGCATTATATAGAATCAAATGTAATTCGAGAATATCCAATATCAATGACAGTATTGCACTTGCGTAATATTCAACCTAAATTATGTTGCAATAAGTCGTAGGGGGTGAAACGGGAGAAGGGAGGGAAGGCGGGGGGCGGGGCCGACTCCCGCGCAGAGCGCAGACATGCGACGCTGAGCCCCTATTATTAAGAGCTATTAACGCGACCAAAAGGGAATCCGTTGCAATTGGTTTGCATGAGGGCTTTTAGAGAAGGGGACATTAAAGATCCCTCATTGCAATATAAAAGTCGCGTCAAGTAAGACAATTCGCTAAATAATTTAGACATTAAAATCATGTTTCATGTTAGTAGATGAATTTTGAAACAGTATCCTCATTAGGCATAATCCGTACCTGTACCGAGCAATAAATAAACGTCAAAAGTTGTTTCATGCAGATCGGCATTGTTAACTGAGCGAAAAGCTACTTTCTAAAAACCTAAAATACCACCATCGCTACTTTTCTAACGACATTAATGTCTTACAAAAAACGTCAGCATGCAATGTACAGCATCGATTGTTCTTCGGACAATCGGCCTCACACATCAGTGGACAGACAGAGCCGGCTGTGTGAGCTGCGTCTGCGCTCACTGTGTCGCTGTGTGACGTGTCACGTGACCATTGCACCGTAATAGGCGCGGGTTAGCGGCTGAGTCACACGAGAGGCGCGCGGCCATCGACCCCGCTGCACTCGCGCGCAAGCTGACTCCGAGGTGTCCAATGCACGCCCGAAATATGAATATTCGCTAGTTTTCTCTATGCGATATTCATATTTCATATTCTTTTCCGTGAAGCGCGCCGTGTGTGTTCTCGTACATGCCACACTTCATTTTAAAGTAACAAAATTTCAAAACAGTTACAAGGTGTATACCTCTCCACTCTCAAAAGCCTGGAATTTGATATGGAGGCAGTAGCTAAATACCATGCTCGGCAAATTACGATATCACAAACGGATTTCATTCAAGTGACTTAAGTACTATAAAATAATCTTATTCTATTTATTATATTTTTAGGAAAGCCCAGGGTAAAACCTATGACTAATAATAAAATACTGACTCAAAAAGAGAAAATAATATGACAGTGTTGTTTTAACCTAGGTATAATATTTCTTTGGACTACCTAACTCATGTTTGCGTGAGGCGACACAGTACAAGATAGTGGTGACAAGTTGTCTTATCACGAGATTGTCAGGTGTCTAAGGGGCTCGGTCGATACTTCTTTGATAAGGATATGGTCTGATATCAGGGGAACACTTTGAGGCCTCATCGACGGGCTCAAGAAACATCGGAATCTTATCGGTTATTTAAGATGATATTTTTCGCGAGAATGAGTAGATGTGGCAGTTACAATATTTCAAAAGGTAGGTACGTAAGTAAAGGTAAAGAAGGTAAGGTAAAGTTCTCTTTTTTCATGTACATCTTATTATTAATTGTAAACACCTGCCAATCAAGGGGGAGACAATATTCCACCAAACAAAGTTGCCATAAAAATATAATTCAGATCAGTCAGGTATGGTGAACAACGTTTATCTGCAGGGGTAGTCGATTGGAATAAATTTCTTAGGCTATAAGTCGATATAAGAACATCACCCACTACATCATAAATAATCAATTTAAATTATGTCTCATCAATTCGTATCGTGTAGTATCTAAGAGCAACGGGCCTGTGCCCTGCACCGCGAAAACCGCATTCTGCGCGGGCGCAAGCCGACAGTGAAAGTATAAACCTTTCACGACATTGCAGCATTGGTACAATTCAAACGGTATTATCTTGAAGATTATGTCAGTCATCTTTGCTCATATCCAACGTCAAATGGAAAATCTATTTAAGACCGGATAATAAAGCCATTGCTGCCAATTTACATAAATGTGTTATTTTTAACGTATTTTAAAAATACTTCGCTTCACAAAGAATAGACAATATCGTGCCTATTCATAGGTTAAATGGCACATGTACTGACAATTAAATAGCAAATACCTGTATGGTAAATGATCAGACCATAATCGGAGCAGACCTTATTTACAAACTAATGGAGTTTACGTGTTGCTTCTGTCTTCCAAAACGACGAGAATGATACTTCATGAGTGGTGGCAGGACACCAAGAATACATGAAATAAGAAATTTGTCAACTATAACCTTTTAAGCTTTCGACGACCTCCGTGGTCGAGTGGCTTACACACCGGTTTCAAGGTGTCGCTAGCTCCGAGGTCCCGGGTTCGATCCCCGGTCGGGTCAATGTAAAAATTCACATTTCTACATTGTCTCGGGTCTGGGTGTTTGTGGTACCTTCGTTGTATCTGAATTCCATAACACAAGTGCTTAAGCAACTTACTTTGCGTTCAGAACAATGTATGTGATGTTGTCCGCATTTATTTATTTATTTAAGCTTTTATGTTATTCCTATGTTCTTCGACATAGACTACCTATGTTATTACTTATTAGACGGAGAGAATTCTGTACCACTGACCGCATTAGTTTCAACATGATCGATTCTAAGATGATCTTTATTGCAAAGCGATAAGGTTGATTTAAGTTGATCGTTGTGAATGACGACGTGCTGTAGACTGTACACAAAAAGTTGCAATAAATCATTTGTAAATGTTTGATGTAACAAGCCGTGCCTCTGTTGCTGTTACTATTGTGCGTGCGTTACCAACACGCAATATAGAGGGTGTATTATGAGAATCATGTGTGTGCCAGTTCATAGGCATAAGAAAGATAGCGTTATCTGCCTATATATCGCTATCCTTGTCATTAAAACTAGCTTTGCGGTTTCATTTCATATTACGTTTACCTCTAATGCTAAATATTAACTTCGCTTGGTATTCGTTTTAGGTTGGAACAGGTTTTTTGTTGAAACTATCGAAAATAGAATCTGTTCACGAGTTGAAAATGCAATTTTAGACACATGTTGAAAAGAAGTGATTTTAAAAAATAAAGTTTTTTTCACAACTTTGCTTGTTTACATACCTCTGCAATAACGGTCCAATATGGGCATAAGCGATTTAGCTGAAGTTGATGCCTTTTCCCGTCTGTAACAATGGTTTGATGTCAGGCTTTGCTTTGCAAATATCTCCTTTATAAATAATTGACTAAAGTTAATAATGCGATAAGATGTATTAGCGTCTACCCGGATTCCAGTAGACCGCATTCACCAAGTGTCACTGGAGCTTGCTAATGTGCAGTTCGTTGGGTTACTGGGAACTAGCTGGAACTATTTTCTAGTCCATGAGAATTTCAGACATAAGTAGCCGTTCCTCGCCGTAGCTCCGTAGTGCGTCTCGCTTCCACACATCCACACATTTCAAGAGGTGTGAGTACGCTAGCTTGTCTATACTTTGTCTCCTATAGCAGAGCACCCTGCGTGATCAGGTCTCAGGTCACAGGTTAGACTTCAGTGACTTACTATCGTAATTCGGCCAAAGGTGGCTTCGGATGCGGTGGTTTTGGGGGCTCGGTCTGCGTTCCCGACGCAGGAGCCCCGGGCGCGGCCGGTGCGGCGGGGGCCGCGGCGCCAGGCGGAGGAGGAGGGGGCGGTGGCATGAAAGGTATCCGGCCCCTAACAAACAAAAAAAAACAAAAAAATGTCAATACAAA
This sequence comes from Trichoplusia ni, assembly GCF_003590095.1. Taxonomy (NCBI): domain Eukaryota; kingdom Metazoa; phylum Arthropoda; class Insecta; order Lepidoptera; family Noctuidae; genus Trichoplusia; species Trichoplusia ni. The sequence goes on along the minus strand of NC_039493.1, from coordinate 6,677,647 downwards.
AAGTTCTGCTTGCAAAAAAAAAACATTTTATTTCAATCGATTCATAATTAATCTTATTATATATACACCTGTTACTGATAACAAAGTTTAGCTTAAATAATAATTTAAAGTGTCTTTTATTACGCAGTCGTAAAGTCGTGGTTAATTATCGATTTTATTTTGGGTTAACGTAATTAATCCCAGTCCGCAGCTTAAATACTAATAGTTTCATACGATAATGTTGCAATGAGTCGTCAATATTAGGACGATGGCTGGGACCGACGGAGGATTGTCGGTACGTATCCGCGGTCGCCTAAGTATGCAAGTGCTTACTATCTTAGTTCAGGCGGAGGTGCTGGCTTTTCAGGCGGATCTGCGACTTCGGGCTCATCTTCTGGCTCAGGCAGAGGTAGCCAACCACTAGCAGGCAAAAAAAAATCACATGAAACGTGAGAACTAGAATATTAAAAAGGCTGCTTGAATGATGACAAATTGTGGCACACGAGTTAACTTTAGTTAGACTGCGACCAAGAAATTAATAAATCCTCTGGATTGGGCTAGATAATTATAATAATTTAAAGTTTCTTTATTTCTGCATTTTTTTAATTTTGCTGCCCAGGCGTTCTCTCACTCAGTTTTTTATATATTTCTGTCAAAATAAATTAAACGATTTTTTGCGAAAAATGGATTCTTGGGAAGGTCAAGTGTAAGTTAATAAATATGCTAGTAAACGCGAGTATCCTTGCGCATTTCCCTAAAATGTGCAATGAACAAACATTGCCGTCGTTCGAAGTCTGCGCAAACATTGCTTGATGTATTTGCACAGTTGTGCTGTTTGCAGCGCAACGGTGACTGGAACGGCTCTTAAGTTAACACTAGACTCGGGGAGGGACAACTTTATCGTCCTAACCAATACTAGTGATATAACACGGAGGAACCAGAATTGTGAGCCGAGCTGGACTTCTCGGTATAGAAGAAAGCTCCCATCATCAGAAAGACAGGTGATGAAGAGTTTTTAAAGCGTTGGGAAAGAATGAGAAAAGAATAACGATATTTGTCTTCACATTTAGACAGTGACGTCGCATTTTGTGTTATTTCGAAGTTCCTATTGTAAGACCACGTCAAATTTAGGGCGTTTACGAAAATCTTGATGATGTCTTTCTATTCGATTAGATTACTGCATAATATACATATTTTCAATTCAACAAAAAAAAAATGTTATTAACATACTGCACCAATTTAGCCAGTTGTAACTGGAACAATGAGACTTTTTTCGCGTACATAAAAAAAGTTGTGTTTCAAAGGAGGATCATCAAGTTACGAATATTTGTAAGTTTACATATTTTAACATTAAGCCATACCGAATTACCTCATTAAGTTTGTGACAAATAGTTATTAAATATTTATTTCAGTAGTTATTACTCGGTTTTTTTTATTCTGGAAACCACATAACACAAAATAAATTTAATATATACTTTAATGTCCTGCTCAAGAATTCATGGAATGCTGAGTCAGAAATTGGGTTAACAACATTAAGAGGAAAAATAATAACAATGAACAGTGAGGTTACATAAAGGGCAAACTAAATATAGATCAGGTGTCTGCAATTGATAGTTTGGAATATCAAAAAGTATAGTTAGAAGTCCAGGTACCGGAAAACATTTTTCTTTTATAATTTATTATGATATCTATTAAGTCGTTATTTATACTCAAATACTACCTTTTCGTTCACTATTGGGATCATAAAGAATTTGCAACTGATCCAGTAAAAGTGGACGAAATCCACTATGAAGGTTTAGGTTCTCTAGCTATTGCCCGCGGATCCGCCCGCTGCAAATCGAAAATAATCCCACGGGTACATAAAATCGGGATGAAAACTATCCTATGTGTAAATCCTGGTTATAAACTATATGTGTACCAAGTTTCGTCTAAATCCTATCAGTGGTTTTTGCGTGACAGAAGAACAAACATCCATACATACAAACAACCCCGGTTCACAGCACATGCAAGCGAAATGCGGGACCCTGGTAATGGTCGCAATTCCGTAAAACGGGGTGAATAGAGGCTAAATAAGCAAGTGTTCGACATCAATACATCTGTTCATTTGACATTGAGCTTGACTTTGTCTCTAGGCAGTATTTATCTATCTGATACTGACTCACACATCGTGTAAAGTGTCACGTTATTCGCAGATATTGTGTAAATATGCATGTGAGGCTCGTCGAGTCCTGCGAATTTGCACAGTACGAGTATTAAGTGAATATGTATCTACCTTTTTTACTTAGATGAAACGGATTATAGAGTAATTGTCTCCTCACTTAAACCTAATAATTATGCTCTTCCAGAAACCTTTATAATTTGGAAACAAATTAACAGGTTTGCCTTTTATTTTGAACCATGTTAAAATGAAGTACATGACGAAAATGAAGTGTCTGTAACATTAATTACCTGTTGACTGGTAACTGAGTTAACACCTCCGGCGCAGGCGCGAACAGACACACAGACAAACATGCGCTAAATGCAAAATATTGTTAGTAGTACTGTTGTAACATGCATACACGCCACAATCACACAAATAAGAACCTTCTTCACCAGCAGTAGAGTCCAAATTTAAGCAGCACATTTCATTTAACAATCGGCCGGTGACGTACCGAAAGGTCTTATAAATTTCCATGGTTATGCTATATTGAATCCTGACGTTGTGTGATACGGTTTAAATTTAGCTGAATTCTTCGGAGGAATATGTTTATGGTTACATCGCCAAAGCAATGCGATACGACATTGAGTTTCCTATGTTTGTTATCAGGAAAATTGTAACTGCTGCGAAAACTGAACGGAGTAATGTAGGTCAGAAATAAAACGCTTGGTTGTTTTGGAAAGTAATGTAATAAGTGAATAAGAGTCTAAAAAACTAATGCTGCTGAAGCAAATCTTCTGAAATGACTGTAAATGAGGACGAAACCAAAATACGATTGTAGATGCTTCAAAAAATGTTACAGTCACAAATGTACAAAATATGGCATTTTCATATAATATTCTCCAATGGTCCATTGGTCTTGAAAATTTGATTTGTATTAAACTAAAATATGTACTTAGTATCTCGCAAGGTTGAATGAAAGGTAAAGTGAGGGGGTTGAACTATACTTCTTCCATAGAAAAAGAGTCCTTATCTGATTCTGGCGGCGGTGGCGGCGATGGCGGCGATTGCGGTTGGGGCGGTGGCGGTGGAGGTAGGGGTGTTGGTAATTCTGGTGGTAGTTCTGGTGGTGGTGGTGGTGGTGGCGGTGGTGGTGGCGGTGGTGGTGGTGGTGGTGGTGGCGGTGGCGGTGGCGGTGGTAGCAGCGGTGGCTGTGGACCATATCTCGATTTATCACCGACGTCGCTGTCACGGAAACATTTGCATCGGTACGATCCTTCGCAACGACGGCGGCGAATCTCCAAAATCGGTGAACTGTTAATAAAGACAAGGTAGAATCATATTTCAAAGAAAAAATAATGTAAAAGGGAAAAAAAGCAATGAAAAAATCTTCTTACAAACAAAAATAAAGAAAACCAACATACCTTAGAAAAAAACCGAACACTGCATTAAGATAGATAAAAATATATCATTCCACGATTGGAGTGTAAAAAAAAAGCAAGATTTTCAGACATTCACTGATATTGGTATCAAAATTAAGATATGAAATATTAAAAACCTGTATTTAAGTAAATGTCAAGGAAAAGATATAAAAAGTAATTTAAATTTCATTTAAGCGGGGGTAACTGGGTTGAGGAGGTCAGATAAGCAATCGCTCCTTGTAAAACACTGGTACTTAAACGGGAAGCCGATCCTAACATAGTTGGGAAAAGGCTAGGCCGGTAATGATTTAAGCAGGGTTGACTATATCCCGGCATGGACTGAATATTATGTGGCATCCTGACGAAACAGCCGAAACGATGTGGTTTAGCTTCCACAATTTTGCTTTAAGAGGTACCTGATATTTATGAATTGTGATTGTGTCGTTCAGTTATCCTTTTTGGAATAGCCTATTCTCATTTGCTACTTCTTCACCCAAAACCTTGCTATTGTGTTTTTTTTTACACCTCATCTGCCAGTTAGAGGCCAAGTGCTAGTTTTGGGAACATTTAGTTTACGAGTAGATCAGGTATGCCGTGGGAAGAATAGAACAGAAGAAAATAATAAGAAAATGACGTAGTTTATTTTCGTTTAGGAAACTATTTTGTCTAAACTTGGCATAGTGACTTATTCTGTTTTACAGGCTTTTACAACCCAAACGATATCTCTACAAAGTCAAAAAAAAAGTTTCAATGACACTTACTTTATATAATTCACTAAATTCATTATTTTCTCATAAATCGTTTCATTTGGTTCGGGGATGGGATCGTCTATAGAAGGGCATTCACAGATAACCTTGGAACCCCTGGAACCCTTGCAAAACTTGGTAAACTTGGACCACTTGGATAACTTGGAAGGCTTGGTATCAACCGGTTGTATTTCGACCGGTGGTTCTCGGGGTTTCACGGGCAACCATTCCCTACCAATAAAAAAAATAAGTAAATAAAGAGTAAGTGGAGAAACGCATTCTAGCCTATCTCGACTTATTCCCATAGTAAAAGCCCGTAAAAACAATGAAAATATTCTAATAATTTTAAACGAGATTTTTGTGGATCATTATTTTGCTAAATGTATTAAGTTGTGATGAACGCAACTGTTACAAAACAATGGAGAAACGCAGATCAGAAATAAAACACAGCAATGTGTAGAAACGATTGTAATTAGGTAAATAAAAGCTGAAAATATAAAAGAAAAACCTACTAACCTTACATAATAACTGCTAATAACAACGATAAATTAAATAAAAAAGTATAAGTAGAAAATGCTTCTAAAAATTTTAATAACAACCGTATCTAAAATATTGTCGCTACGATCAATATTTATTTTTATAAGGGTATAAAAAGGGCTTCGTTCGAAATTGTTAGGATTGTTAAAATGTGATGTTTGGGTCTTCATCATCGGCAGGAGGTTCCTCTTCAGGGTCTATTTCAGGTGTTTCTTGGTTTCCCAGTCTTATATCAATCGGGTAATCAACTATGGGAATTTCATCGATCACTGCATCGATGGCATCAAATATAGTGATGGGTTTTGGTTTCGTGATTGGTACCGTTTCGCCGGGTATACCTTGGATCTCGCAGGAGTTGGACATAGAGATTTCAGAACACGTGCACGGCGTTGTGGGACTCGGTATGTATCCTAAACATTTGCAGTTGTATGTACCTCTGCCGCGACGAACGAATTTTGGGGCACTGTGAAAGAAAGCAAAGTTTTATATCAAAAATCTTCATTCAAATAATTTATTTTACTTTAATTGTTAAAAGAAAAATAATGTCAAATTACTGGTGCAAATAAAAAAAAGGAAAAACAACATACCTTAGAAAAAAATCTGGATGTTGGTAACATAGAATGTGTTTATCACTAAACAGCATTGAGGGAGTTAGAAATATCTTGTTTACAGCACTCAATGGCATAGGGGTTCAGCCAAACCGAGTTATTATTGGCATTGTGATAGCAATAAATGCGTTCGGGTTAGCAACAATCAGCTGATTTTAATTTAGTTATAATTTTGGAGTGTTTCCAAATTTTTATGAAATTATTTACGCTGTGCCACCCTGTGTGAACCGTTTGTACTTGGAATTCAATCGCGTGTAAACATTTTCCGCTTCCTAGAATAAAACTTTGTCAACAACGGTCGTATCGAGAATCATTTGAATGACGTCTTTTATATTTTTTTGCATTATTTTCGTTGATTACTTCCCCTTTTCAGGTCTTTACTGAAAGCTTAGAATTTTGTGAATGCTAAATGTTGTCTACTAAACTGTAGTACCTAAATATTTAGAGGCCGTAATATAATAATTTATGTGACGATCACGAATATCAATAATTGTGTATGACGAAATCTAGTGCCAAGTGCCCGGCCTCTAGCATCTGGCCAGGCCTAACTAACGGCCGCTTTCTATATTCGATCCCGAATCTAAGATTCCGATCAATCCAGATTTTTCTCAATCCCTCGATTGAGCTTGAATCTGCATTTCTTTAATCGATCTCGTCTCGAAATCTATCGAAAAAAAACGGATAGATCGCCCTGCTAAACGTTTTGTTTTACGCATGTGCCGAAAAAGTACTTCAGCGATTATTAATGTGTAAAATGGTGGCTATTTTCTTTTAAAGCTTATCTATTTTATGTATAATCACTAGAAATTGCACAAAATACAAAAATAAAAGATTGGGAAGTCGTAGCGGTAAATACTATAATTCTACCTGAAAATTAGAAAAAGCATAAACGACAATAAACGTTTATTGATGAGCAACGGAACGTCAGTCAATCGAAAAGTTGTCAGTCAGTTTGACATTAACATAATATATTTTAATCGCAAGTTTATTTGTTGTTTGTTTTTCCGATGTCTCAGCTATAGAATAGAATACAGCGGTAATATTCGAGCGCATTCAGAATAAGTTCACGCGCCATCTGTACAAGAAACTGTATGGGGTGTATCCGTTCTACCTACTCATGGATCCCACTCTGTTTGTTCTGGGCATGGTTGGCAATAATCAACTGTATATGAGACGGGAGTTTGCACTGGTCGTCTACTTGGTGAAGGTGCTTCGTGGAGTGGAGAATCACCCGGAAGTATTGCAGTGCTTGAGTGGCGGAGTGGGCGGCGAAGCCCGCACCTACTGCCGGTTCCTACCGCGAGAACAAATTTGCTCGCCAAAGCACCTCTTACAAGAGCTCTCCACACCACCAACTTCTTCAAAATCAGACTGACGTGTTTTTAATAATGTAATGTGTTGCAATTTTTGTTTAGTTTAAGTTCTCTGCTGTCGCATAAGGGTAAACCCTGTAATGATACTTCATGGTTTTAAATAAATAAATCAAAACGAGAATATTATAATCGTTATCCATTGATTCCAGTATTACAGATATTGGTAAAAGTGTACTTACTACACAAAAACTATCCGAAAGCAAAAAAGTTTAAGCGTCAGCTTATGCTTAGCAATCCAAAAGAATTACTGAGCGCTGGTCTTCAGCTTAAATCCTTGACCCCCGTTTACAAGTAAACTACAGAACAACCACTCGATACATCACAATCACAATTACAAATTTTGAGGACAGAGTTTGTTCTTCTTCTCTGCCACTACTATCCTAGTCCGATAGCTGAGCTAATACTTCAAGATCGCTATCACTATCACTTGAAAATATTTCCATTTTCACAGATTTCTCAGTACAATCCGTAAAAAATTGGGGATCGCGATTATAGATCAAAAACGTCAAAAATCGATTTGTCAAAACCAGAGATCGGTTATAGAAAACGCATAACTGTCACTTTCATAGAAATACCAATCTAAAATCTCGATCCGCCTTCCCAAAGATAGATTGAAGAAAAAGATCGAGAAAACGATCCATGGATCGGTTATAGAAACACTAAAAGTTGTAAATGGATTGAAATGTCAATCTCGATCCGTAAATTAGGGATTGAGATCGAATATAGAAAGCGGCCGTAAGTCTGCTAGAAAGTTTTCTTGCCGGTGAACTATTTTTGACAATGCAAAAAGCGAACTAGACGTCAAACCCTAAACCTCTTAATGTAAACAACATTTTGATTAATAGCCAATAGACACAATGAAATATTGTGACTAATTGCCAAGCCATTAAGAGAGAGAGAGAAAGTTTTTGAACTTAAACATATTATGTTTTATTTTATTTTATTTTATTGTTTAGGCTTATCAACAGTTGTTACAATGTTAATAGTACAAGGTACATTCAAAGTTGGTTTTAATTCTAATTGCACAACTACCTATAAACACAGCATGCATGTTTATTCAACAACAACTTAAAAATTGTTTAAATCGCTGTAGACAATGTTATTCCTGTAGTACATAGTAAATCCGTGCGCAGGAGTGGCGAGGGCCATTCGTAGAGCACCGGATGTGCGCGCGACTCATTACGCTGTATGAAGTATGGTGCCAGTGTGCGATATATCATAATCAAGAAGTACTGCGAAAATTTAGCGAGAGATTATCAGAGATATTACAACTGAAAACGAATATTGAGCGATAAAATGTGAGATAAAATCGCGTTAATTAGTCAATTGTTCATTAAACATTTTAAGACTATAATTAAAGCAAGTTTATTTTTTATTTTTCAAATAGCGTCAAATCGAACGCCAGCCAAATAATTCTTATAAAAAACATGGAAGAGGCAAAGACAATACGCACTATTCCTCCACCTTGGCTAATGGCCAGTGTTGAGCTTCGAATCTTTGATGTCAGATCTATTCAAGTCGTATCTCACGAACGAGTGGTATATTTTCCAACAGTTTATTAGATTTCGTTACAGTGAGAAATAGATTTGTTTATTTAAATGGGTAACCTTCTTTTCTTCGGCTGATTGGGTTTGTGGGTTTCGAATAGCACGTAAAGTGTTACATGACGAGATCGTTTTGATGTTTTATTTTTAAGACGGAAAAGGCTGTCTATCAAAGTACGATAAATAAAAACAATAGTGATTTGTGAAGTGTGTGGAATACAAGAATAAAGTATTCAAAATTCGATTTGACGACACATAGATTGAAAAAAAATCGGCACAAGAAACTTTGTAATGCCAGACGATTGGAAACCTGATAATCGGAGATATTATTTCTATTTGCATATTTTTTGCTGCATTTATATTATCTAGTTCTAAAACGTCTACTTGTCTACCTTTTGATATTCTATTGAGGTCAATAGTGTCAATTACAAAGTTTTTATAATAGAATGCAGTTGTTTCTTATTAATCTTTTAAAAAGCTTTGGCGAGAGAGCATAATAGCCACTTCGTTGAGAATTGCATTTATACGCCCACATACCAATTACATTTTAGAAAACGAGGTGTTATTTTCTACCAATGGCCTGGATTTCAATTACAAAATATATAAAATCGTGTTTTTGAAGTGTATTTAAAAATGAATAAATTATTTGCAATAGCATTTTGGTAGGATTAAGGGAAGATTTGATTAAAATTTGCAAGTTGTCTTTGTAAAACGTAAAACAGTAATTAAGTAATCATTAAAACAGGTATACGACCTGTTTTAAAAGGCAAAAAAATTAGGATATTATACAGAACAATAGATTTACAGTTAAAATTTTGTATTGTCTAGATTCCAATCCACATTACATCTAGATATTCGATGTAGAAGTAAATAACACGCCCAGTGTAATCCTATCTTGATGTTACGTTTCCTGCATCATGCGCACACGCATCCATAGTTGTATACGTTATAGCGTCCATTAGATGCGCTTCCTCTGCGTGGATGGTAAATCTCAGACGTTCATAGATAACATTACTGTTATTATGCATATTACATACATAGATTTACCTACTGAATGGTAAATACAGATAAACGAGGTTTTAACGATCCATTGCCAGAATTAGAAGGCCATAAAAAAGTAAATAAATATGACAAAATTATTTGGAAGCTTTAAAAAATATGTCGATTCGAATATGACACATTTATTCGGTCCAGAATAATAACAGGTATGAAAGATAAGTTAGTTGCTAATTGAAATTTTATAGTGCCGATTCTCAAGCCAAAGAATGTAGAAATGAAACAATCGTAATTTAGGCTCTAGACTAATTTTCTTGCAGTAGGATTACATTCAGATGAAGTTGTCAAAACAAGCTTAAGGCTACCAGTATAGTATAAATAGTAGCAAAAAGAACACTTGTACAATATACAAGCCTCATAGGCGAAATTCAGTAATCAAACGTGAAATAAATGTTCTAACAACAATGTAAGAGTAGATTCATCAATTTTACAGGAACGGCTAAACCGATTTGGCTTATTTTAGTCTTTAAATATTCGTCGAAGTCCAGAGAAGTTAAACGGCAATAAAATATGGAAAAGTTGCAATAAAATAAAATATTACTATCAACATTATTATTATCGACAGGCGGTACGTTGTTCGCCGGGACAGCTAGTCTTCAATAGAACTCGTTACTTTGTCGTGGTTTTGGCAGCCATTATTTCCTAAACCAGGAAGAGACGTCGTAGATTTATGTAGCGTTTAACAGTATTAAACTAAACTGGGAGCACCTGGGGGGCTACTACCGTACCTTAACCCACAAAATAGGTTTTTTTTCAGTTGTGGGAAAGAGACACCTGTATACGCTGTGCAGTTCACAATCTCACTTTAAACTAAGACTGTCTTAATTGAAGATGTGGTTGTAGGCTCCTGCAATCTGCATCGTGTAGGTAGTCTCGCCCATGTGGCGGGCTCGGCTATTTGCGTGCGCGCGCGCAGTGCAACAACCCCGTCTTATTGCCATGTTTAGCGATGACAGATTTGCAGTTACCAAATATAAATAGATAGATTTGTGGGCTATTCTGTAAGGTGAAGTGAAGAGAAATATTTTGTAAACTGAGATTTATGAAAAAAATAACATTCCTTCTAAGATTTTTCAATACCATAGCAGCCAATGATTTGAGAACAACGGCTTACAAATGATTGTTCAGTTGAGTAATAGTGTATGATAACTTTAAGTGAATAGTTTTAATACAAAGACCATAATTTAGAAACAAATATTACCTGCACATCATATTATAAATAACTTTTGTCTTTTTCCATATCGACATTCATTCCGTTCAATATAATGTCACATTACATTTACTACAAAGCTTAAGATTGCCTTCCATAATAAATTAGCCGCGAATACCGACAGTAAACACAATAGCAACGATCGTAAAGAATTAGAAAGCTCTCTAAATACAAGCTGATTAGCATCGGAGCGGTGTCCACTGGCATTCAGCTTTGAAATAATGGTCACTCGTGAAACAGGCGGTATCGGCCGCCCACGACACCGCACTGTAAATCAGGATTAGAAGTAATGCACTACAGAAGAACTATGCACATAAAGTACTTGGATCTTGTTGTGCTATCTGTAAATACAAATGGGATATTGCTAGAATATAATACATAGACCAGTCTTTTAACACCAAGCCTTTGGTTCGAAGGTTCATCTCAGGATAGACAATAACCAGCGGGATTGTCCGAAAGGGTAACAGCGGCCCCGGTACACAAAGGGCAAAGGAAAGAACATGGGCGAGAATTAGTCAATAAGAGTCTGACACCTCTTTTAAATAAAAAATAAAAAATAACTTTTGCTTAACCCAAACTGGGAGGAGTCATTTGATGATTTAGCATCCGGAAAAAGGGCAGCCAGTAAGGAACTGCAGGGATCACAAAAATGTAATTTGACATGACATCTTTACAAAATATTTCGTTACGTAGAACATGACGGATCAGTTAATTCGTGTACAATGGTCCAGTTGGTAATTTCAGTGAGAGCACACACAACAGTTGATAAGGGCATTGGATATGATGATAATCCAAATCTCATACTTCACTTTACATTGGAACTTCTGCATCCGTTTCCATGGTAAATAGTTTAGTGAGTAAATCAGCAACCGACGGACGCTAACGAGTACATTATGCACATTTGTAACGATATCCGCCCACAGAAAACGGGAAGCATTCTGCAATTGCAGCGACTATGCGAAAAATTCGAAAATGTTGGAGCGGTTTCAATTGTTGAATTCATAATGCAGTATTGAATATTGATGATGTAACATTTCGGTGGAATAAATATGAAAATTTACGGGCAGAATTTTATTTGGACGTGCATTATTTGTGTACGTATTTTTATTGAACGGATAACTACTTTATAGAGATCATAAAAATAACAAAAACCACGGTTTGACCGATTAATAATTATTTACAATTGTTAGGTTATAAGTTAATTTAATAAGCTCTAAGACAAAAGTGATAAGAATAGCCCCGAGGGCTATTGAATTCGCAAGAACTGATGCAAGAGGCGGGAAGCACCGATTTGTTTCAGCCGGAGAACCGCGCCGCCTTAAATGATCTAACATTCCTTGTTCCCACTCACACGCCTGCGCGACGTCGCGATCCGCCAATAATTGGAGCCGACTGTGCAATTGTTTGATGTGCATACAGTGGGCAACATATAAACATAAACTAAAATTTGGATAATAAAGACTATCATCCAAATTATAATGGGATCTAGCGCTTTCCCTTAAAGTTATGTTATTGAAGTTTTGGAAGCGTGGCAGCGCACCTATCTAATATTAAATATAAAGCGACATCTTTCTTCCACATCTGTTGATCATATTATATTTATCACCAATAATCCATCATCATATAATTTACTAGCTGTTTTTTAATTCGAACCAGTAGTCTCTAATTCTGAGATTAGCGCGTTCAAACAAACAAACTCTTCAGCTTTATATGTTAGTATAGATATAGATAAATGTGGCTGTGGGCTATCGAGTTCAAAATCCAGAATCGAGTGATAAAGTATTTGACAAATCAATCTAGACCGAGTTGCCCATCGCTTTAACTAACTCAACTGTCAACCTCAATGAAGTTATATTTGAATAAACACTTGCTTCTTGGGTGGCAGATACATATTCAACAGTCGCTGAATAACATGAATGTACATAGTTTCCGTTGTGAAACGAGTGAGCTCATTAAAAATCAATTTCATTACAAGAAGATGCATGTTTTGAGGTTAAAATCTGTAATCGGACTATCCTGATTCGCTATCATAGAAATGAATCATAGGAATGAATGAATTCATGGAAAAGATATTGTCTAGAATGTATGTATGGAATTTAGGTACTTAAGTAAGCAACTATAGTTTATGTGAGAAAATAACTCTGCTTTACTGTGAGAGATTCACAGACCAAAGCAAGCAAATCAAAACAAGTATTGGAAGAAATAGTTACAAGTAGAATAAAACAATAATCATAAAAGTACACCTACACGTAACGAGTATAAAAATAAAAGTGTTTATATCGAACGGTTTTACAGTCTATGATTTAAGATGCTCTTACCGAAGCAATTTGAATACCATCGTGAACGTTTCATAGAGTCCAATAAAACTAGGTGAATGGTAATGGAAGTTGTACCTAAAAAGAATATAGAACTTGCGTGGAAAGTAATTATGCTGGGAGTGGGAGCTTAGGTAGTAAATTAACATACATTGGACTGCACAAACAAAACAGCCAAACCAGAATAGAAAGAAAGATCTGAAAGTCCACAGATCCATAAAGAAAGTCTGACATCTAGCCTGCCTTAGAAGTATTGTACTGCCCAGGTTGGGTTGGAGAGGTCAAGTAGGCAGTTGTTCGTCGAAAAAACACTGGTTAAAGATAGCTGCAAGCTGCAGCCTAAAACAAAGGCGGAGACATGGTTTGAATTTTATTTTGTAATTACACGGCAGAATATTGTTGCTGCATTTTTTTCTGACAATCACAACGAAAATTAAGAAGACCTCTAAATTCATTCCAGTTTAGTTCCAACAGTCACTGCAATAAATAAAACGGAGAGACATCACAGCTTTACCAATTCATGCAATTCATGACTTGATTCAGAAGGCACAGGAAATTGTATAAGTCTGCCGGGGCCGCGCCGTCTACAGCAATGTGTCTGCAGTTATTTGCGATGCGGACGACGCAGGAAATCGACTGATTTGTGCAGAACAGCGTTTATCCAGTTACGAGACGGACGAGTCAATGCAATCTTGAAGCCGGGAAATGTAAAATATTCTACTAAACTATTATGGAAGACGCGACGCTACCTACTTGTGCAGGAACTCGGTCACAGGACTTAGTCGTATGAAAGCATTTTAGATTATTAACTTCTTTCGGAAAGAGATTATCATTTTCTGGTTACCAAGCTCCATAGCATCCCAGTTGATATCAAGCTATTCGCTCTTATCCTCTATGAAATGTATATTTTGATTGCCATTTGTTTCTAATAATGATCGCTCGTCTTATCAACTGAGATAGCCCAATCAGCTGATTACTTTTTTGTAGAGATAGTTATAAAGTTTGATTTTAATACTAGTATCAGCTATAAACTTTAGTAGGTATTTCATCATTCTCCGATGTCGCACAAAACCTTCGCTTTAATATTTCTGAAGCTATTTTTGGAAAATAAATCAATACCGTGACTGCAGGTGGTACTTCCCATTGCGATTCTCAATAAATCACACAAACTGTCCATTTAAAAATTTTTTTTCTAATAAAAGGAAACCTACATAATGTGTCACGTTAAGAAACAGTTTTGCAGTTGAACTGGTTTATTTATTTTGGAACTGTCAACAAACAAAAAATTCAATTAAGTTGACAGGCCCAAAATACATTTACAAAAAAAAAACATGCAACGATGTGTGACAGACAGCCTGACGAATGTTCCCATTGGTTGTTCCTAACCAGATGACGTCATTTGTCACGAGACGTGTCTCACCGAGATGTCAACCGTCACGGAACGAATTTCCCGATACTGTTTGAGTATCGCAAACAAGTTAATGAGCACTATTTGCTTTGGAACGTGCTATTTGCCTTATATTTAAGGTACATGCCTAGTATTATGTCATAATACCAGCTGTTATACATAAACGGGTCCATTTAATTCGGTATTCAACACTTTACCAAGTCTGGTCTCGAATCTCATTAGTTCCGGACTTCAGTTACAGCTGCAGTCTATGCATATCGAATGGATTGTCACAGTTGTCAGTTGCAACAAAGATGTAGACAACAAGATTATAGTAATAAGGTATAATCTCGCCTGATCATGTTTCACTCGGGTTTTTTTTGTTCACGTAGAGGCTGAAAGGATTTGCGAGATAAAGTCAAATGCAAGATAAGTTATCTTTTGAGAAGAGTTTAGGTTTAACTTTATACCTAGATTGTCAGTTTTCGTCAGTCTAACAATAGCCTTCCACAATTTTAAAATTTCGGGAGCTATGATGCCCCATCATAGCTCCCGAAATTTTAAAGTTGACAGCCAAGTCAAACATCAAACATCGCTTTTTGCGTATTATTTTGTAATTTTTAATTTAAAATAATTTGAAATGTACCTATATAACCGAGGATAAGTGTACATGCTGTAAGGATATTTTGAAAGGGTCTTTACTAAAATATCTACCAACAACATTAGAAGGCATGAGAGATGAGAAATTAGCCACTTTCAAACGTGTAACCGCTCATTAAAATACCTCTTGAAATCGTCATCTCACACAAACCATCAAACGTAGTAAGAATAATCCGTTATTAAGTAATAAACGGTAAGCAGCGGTTACCGTGTCCGCGGGTGAGACATGTTAAAATTACCGGGGCTGCGCCGGAGACAAAGACATCATGTCTATATCGGGGAGGCCCATGTAAGGCGCGCCCGGGGGACGCACGAGTCCCGGAATAGTAGCTGCATCCTTACAGGGCTAGCACGTACACATTTTTATTTAAATCTAGCGGAATTAGGCCTTGATTGGGATTGGATCTCAACTAACTAGTATGACTGCGGTCGGGTCCGATACTAGTTGGACGATCCCGATAAATACGCTTGTGGTAACAACTTTGTAGGGGATAGCATTTTATTTAATCGTGAAGTAAAATGGCTATTACACAAAATCTTATTTTTAATCTTTTATATAGTCTAAATATAATATCCGTGGATGTTGTAAATGGGCATAATGATATGTAAATGAGTTTAGTGGTATCATATTAGAGATGACAGAATCTGATAATGCTTTAAGATAGATAAGTGGTGAAAAGTCAGAAAAAATCGGGCAGTAAGTGCGTCATACTATCAAATCTATGTAACGTCAAAGCAATCTAATCTGCACTGCGCTTTGCGTCTGCGCAGGATAATATCAGCGATATACTTAACGCAAATGTCACGTAGATATTCTTAAAAATATGTTTTAAAAGCCGCAGTGAAAAAATGATTAATGATTTATTTTTCTTAAAGTCTTCTTTAAAACAGTATGACGCGTATTTTTTTGCATAGTTGGCGTAATTTCCTGTCCGGGAACTTTGAAAATCGGCGTAAATAAACGATGAAATGAAAAAGACCTATTTGACGGTATATGATTCTTATAACCCTTGAACAACATTTGAGGATATCAGAATGAATATTTTCATCACTAGAAAAATAAAAGTTGGCCGCAGAAAAACGTCACGGTTAAAGCATATCAGGGACTACACGGGGACAGCTAGTGTATGTGCTGTATTTAGTAGAACTACAACAAGCTGATCGCTACCCTGCACTAGTTTGAGAGGCATGACCAGAAGAAGAAGATGAATATTTCCCTTATTCAAGCAACCTCCCACTACATTCTCCTTATTAATCTGCCGCTCAGTACGGTAAGTAGTCAGAACAACCATAACTATCAGACAGAAGCTAGAAGGCTAAAATCTCTATCGAGCCCTGAACGAAAACAGATTTATTTTCTATTCCAATGTTGGTCGATTTATAAATATTATTCCATACCAGTCATAAAACTCTATTGAGGACAATTGTGGTTTCAAGTCTAAAAATAGTTCGCCTTGAATGATAGTCACAGACGTTATGCAGGTACCTGCCTGATATTGATCTGCAAACATGATTTTAAATAGTCTATAGTTAAGAAAATGATAAGGAGAGATAATATCATCTCTTTTGATTCCATATTTCGGTTTATTGCCTTGAATATGTTTATAGATTTTTAACAGCTCACTTTATGGTAGGTAAATCTGGCTAATTATAACTTGGACTTTTGTTTTACTTTTTCATGTATCTTGATTACGAATACGGATAGCCGATGGACGATGGTCCAAAAAATTACAGGCAAAGTGTTGGCCACAACATTTTGAGTATTTAAGATCAAAAACAGTTAGTTTCTGATATATTTCTGTCTGCCAGCCCTGATGCACCACGTTCAATGCAAATAAAGTTAAAACATGGAGCGCACGGCGATGCGCGCACGCATTTAGAACGATCGCCGCGCCCGCGCCGCTCGAAATTAACTACAAAACATTTGCTGTTGCTATGCGCGTGTCAACGCTGAGATATGCCCATTATTTACAAGACTACCTATCACACATGGCTGCGGCATGCATCTTCAAGTAACATTGACTTGTAATTTCTTTTTCAAATAATAGTTAAATAAATAATTTTACATGAACTATCAAAAGACATAATGGTCGTCTTTGGCGAAAACAGTCTGGATTCTCAAAAGAAAGAGGTCACCACAAAAGAGCTAGAAATTATATTATTAAAAAAAAAAATCTCTGAGGATGCAATAGGCAATTGGCAAATGGCAATAGTGTGTAATAAGTATAACTCTGCTATAACGCTAAACATCAAGTAAAAACAAAAGGTTTCGAAGACTTATGATATTTTATCAAGGCATCAAAACAGACAATTTCACAATTGCTTTTGCTCCACCTTATCGATTTTGCTAAAAATATCTGCCATATGCTGCATTTTTGATGAGAAAACACCGTATGGGGAAGATTGCCCGTAATTGATATAGAATTTTCCAAGGTTGGGTTATTAGTTATTTCTGGAAATAATCAGCGAAGGATCGATTTTCTTTGTCTTTTTTAACTTGTTTGGAAATATTCTGATTTAATGAAAAATATTCACTTAAAGAATTATTTTTTGCTTCTTATGTACCTAACCTTGTCGGCAGATTTTTGCTGTTTAGAAGTCTTAATCTACTATCTATTATTTTTTCTTAAAATAAATTTCTGTCATTACGGCTTTCGTCTGATTCTACGTCAGCTTACCCATTGCTTAGTAAAATTTTGGATAAAGCCCATAAACGAAAAGATGTAAGCCATCTTTTTAAAACTCAGAACGTAGAACATCAGTAGGACATCCTAGACTAGTACTATTGTGGTTTAAGGCACAATACCATCAATAATACCATTCAGAATATACCAGCTACCGTGATTGTCGGTGTGGGAGTTGTGAGCACAAAGGCACCGCTGTCACGGGGACCGCGGCGTGACGGACCGTGACCTTTCCCACGCCGCCAAGGACAGCTCGAGCTCTGCTATAGAAGCCAATTTGAATGACAAAATAGTATGAAGACGTTATATTTCGTTGTTGTCATAAACAAGTACGAATAGCTTATTAATTTCAGCATTATGAGCTCGTAAAACTCTAAAAATGCTTACTGTTAACGTATATTGGCTGTGCATATCCTGGGTAACACCGTAAATATAACCCTCCTTCTGATGCAGTTGGATAAAATAAAACAAATACTAAATCAACCATAGGAAGGCATTTATAGCACTATGAAAGACCGGCATCATATATTGTAGAAGAAACGTAACCAAAATGGAAAACTCCTTTACTCACACATCTCCTTAACATAATCTGGCATTGAACCCACTACGGAACGATGACAAGAAGCGATAAACTTACTACAAAACATTCACTATTCAAGGATACAATAAGGGAATATCGCGAGGCATGGTACAATCTGATTGTCGCTAATAAAATGTGGGCATTGTGAAGTTGTGAACGTACAATGGGCATGAATGCAAAGTTATCGAGGCTTTAGTTAAAGGGATATATGAATGAGGACAGATAATGTTTACTGGTTGTTAGTGACAGAGATGTATTGGGATCAATACTTGAGAAGCAAATAGGGTATTAGAAAAAAAATATTTCGTCAGATTTTCGAAAAAGATCGGGCACGTATTTTTTTATCCACTACTATTGGCTGTTTTCGAAAAATGTCCTAATTATAGAAAAACGTATTTTAATGGGGAATGAGGCTGCTTGGAGGATTTGTTCAGTCAATTTAAAAATTTTCACCCAATAAAGTTAGCGAACACATGCCCGCTTGGTCCACGACAAAAAGCAAAGGAAAAATACTCCATTGGACACCACCTTTGTGAGAGTAAAGGATATCCATACAATTAAAAATAAACTACATAAAACAAAAACATGATTGTTTCAAAACATCGTAATTATCCTTCCCGTATGAAAACGATCATTGAATAAAACCCGCATGTGGTTTGCCTATTCGAATATGCGACATGCTCGCGTCACTTAATAATTTTGTGAATTGATTAATGGCGTCGTTGAAAATTGTACGAATTCATTTAATTATCGTCGGTCGGTCTAGGTCAAGTGGCTGGTGAGTAGCGGGTGCCAATTGGGCAGTTGCAACTGGATGTAAGGCGAAGAAGGCAATTGGATAAATGGGAGACATTGTAATTTTGGGATTGTTCGTTCTCATCAAGATTTTTTTTTTAAAGAAGATATCATATACACCTGTATATACCTGAATCAAACCAACAAAAATTTTCAAATAGATATTTAAAGCCATTTTCTCGCAAAGAACTCCTAGAATCATCAATCATGAAAACAGAAACATGCAAAGCGAAGATTTACATACACATTACACATCGAAATTACTCAAACCATTTTCTAGCAAAAGTAACTAACATACCGCCATTTAACATACATAACAAAAATCATACAGTACTGTACAGGATGTTCCAAATACATAGGTATTACAAGAGACATAAGCATCTGAAACAATTGCTAATGTCTGTCTGTCGTCAGTAGTTTTCCTCAGGTCGGCCTTGAACCGCGCTATGATTTAGTGACTCATTGTCATCGCAATGGTAATCATAATGTTTTGTACATAATATATATTGTTGTGCTACGTATGTGTGTGTGTAGTTGCTTGTGTGTGCTAGTGGATCTAATAGACATAACTATGGTTGTCATTACAAAATTGGATTTGAACATATGCATATAAACGTCATTGATTTGATCGCATCAATTCTCTAGATAGTTAACACGTATTATTATGATATACATAAATAAACAATACGAAGGGAATTATACTGTTTTATGAAATCTATTTAATTAGAGCTACCTGTCGTAACAAAACAGAATATACAATTTGGATTATGTAGCCCCTCATCTGCTAGCCCGTTCACGCGTGACATTTGGCTGCTAATCACCATATTAACAGGATCTAAGGCTTCTCTAAGTGATGACCGTTTTAAGCGTTAATACATCTACATTAGCGTAGAATTAATTAAGTTAGTATTAATCTGTACAGTATAATGCCTCAGATCAAGAAGTTAGTGTTCCAGGACTAAGACTAGCATAAATGATAATTTTGCATCGGTAACAAGGTCAGTGCCAATATAACATCAAATAGCATTGACTATCTAATCAATAACAACAGTTCTTAGAATCAGTCCATGGTTGCCAAAAGGCGATCGATGTGTAATAGAGAAAATGAAAACCAAAATCTTGTCAGCCGGTTACTAGTAATCATCTGAGGCCCAATTCCGCTCTTCACAATGGCCGATTAAAGAATGGAAATTGGATTAAATTTGTATTATTCGTATTATTCTAGAATTTTTCCAACGATCTAATTTGAAATTCAGTCCGGGGCGGATCACCATGGTGAATACAATGAATTTCCAATTATTGTGTTGGCAAAATGCATAAGAACCATTACTATGCCATTACTACATCGGCCATAGTAAATAGCAGAATCGGGGCCCTGGTATAATATCAATGAACTGTTTCCTACAGACAGGATATGCCTTCATTATAGACGTACGCAGTTTTGCCAGTTACAGTTGCCAGTCTACAGTTCTCGAGTAATGCAATTCGCAAAGCCGTCTCCCTCGATTGGCGTGTTCCTGCGCCTGACTCATGTGATCATGTCCCGTCGACTTCCCGTCTTAGGGGTCAGTGTGACGAACGCGAGCGGCCATTTTGTGAACTAATTATTATTTCAGATGAATTCAGAATTTTTTGATACAAAAGTATTAGTATCTAACTAACTAACTATAAAATATATAAAACAAAAACATTATTGTTTCTTCCCGCCTTAGGGGTCATCAGGATCATCTACTGAGAAATTACGATTTCAAATTAGTTGAAATTTGGATTTGAGGGTAACAGCTTAGAATACCGGTCGTGATTGAATATAAAAGTGGAGCATAACGGAATATAGTAATCCAGCAGATTTATAAGATTCCAGATCACAGTAATAAATTCCTGCAAAAGTCCTCAGTGAAATGGGACGGTTTGGCATGACCGAACATGAAACAGACGATAGAATAGAATAGAGGATAGAGAATTTTGAGATTTGATGCTAGTCAACATTAGAAGTTTGAGACGTATTTTTTTTCTGGTGGAAATATCTTTATTCCTATATTCCTATCACCTCAATATTAGCTAGACCAAGCCAAATACGTAAGTAAACGTTTACTTTGTCAGAATGCGATAGAATGCATGGAAATGACAGGTCAAAGTTACATGACTAATCGCAACGACATAACATTTCCAAACATTTTAAAAGCGAAAGCCTTTTCTATCAACTTGACTGGAGGAGTGACGATATTTGAACATACGACATTTTAATTCCTTCCTCTCTCAGACATCCAAAACGACAGCGAAGTAATATGACTAAGTCAAATTGTGAGGAATGTGCATCGTAATAAGTTTATCCGCCGCGAGTCCGACATCGCGATCCAACGAGTCACTGGGGGACTACTGCCCCGTCTTAAAAGGAGACCTCTGCTGCAGATGTGGGAGAAAGACGGCGCAATACACAGCGTAGAGCGGCATCCCTTTCTCACTAAACCAAGAGTCTTACTTTAGGAGATGATGGTAGATCTAAAGGGATATCAATGTTCACTGTCACTTTTATCTTGAATGGCTTATCTTTATGTGCATTGAAGTATGTAACATGTTGAGGTAGATTATTCAATGATTATCTGTTATATCTTTCTGTCTCATTCGTTATGTATAAAGGCAGAAAGCGAGTGGAGAGTGACCTGATGTAGAGTTTTTTCGCTTCCTTTGGTATCTTGATTATCATAATTAATATTGATTTTGTTTGTGGTTTTCGGAATAAAATTCAATTGGCTGGCTGTACAGTTTTATAACTGCAAATTGTAACTGAAGAAAACAGTAGCCGTATCAAAAAGAAATTAGATTAATAAAACCATCGTTATCTAATTACAGATTATCGCAAAGTTTATCAATATTGATTAATTTGTTTCAGAGATTAACATGGAGAGACGTAGAAACAAGTAACAGGTGTTTCGAATTAATTATTAGAACATTCTCGATAATCAGTTCTGGAAATGAACCTAGATGGTAGTAGATAGATTTTAAATGCTAGTGATAAAGCTACAAGCATCTCTTGGAAGTTCGTGTGTTAACACAGCTTGATATATTAGGGTAAACATTTGTAAATATTTTACTCTAATCCGATGTACCGCTCTTAGTTTGCATAAATATTTACGTCGAAAGAAAAATCGTTAGTTAATGAATATTGAATGTGTTTGGAAACTTGATGTATTCTTTCCTGTAAGGGGTTTTGTTTCAATCAATATGCTTGTGAGCTCTTAAGTAATGGTCTGTCAACCAGGATAAATAAAATTAAAATATTGAAATGAAACTACTTTTACGGATTTTATCGCGGTTTAATTTTAGATTTTAGTTCCGGACGTTTAGAAACCTTTGCAGGTATCATGGTATGATAAAATCTAACATGAAACCGCGATGAAATCCGTAAAAGTAGTTTCATTTCAATGTCTAACATTCGCGTAAACCTAAGATACCATTAAAATTAAAATAAATATTATGCGTGGACAACCCTTATCTCTTTGGGGTATGTAAAACAGATAGTAGCCAATTTTTAGATCCTCTACAAATATCATAGAAATTGTTCAAGCCGTTTCGGTGGAGTACGGTTAATGGTAACTGACATTGTGACTCGAAAATCTAAAAGGACACAGAAAATTTTAAATCTTCTTCACAAATTTTGACCAGTTAGTTATAGTTTTGTATCGTAAGATAGTAAGACTTCCGTGTGACAGTCACTAATCTAAACACGACAATAGACAAATGCAAGTTGTCTTTAATTTGGCAAGCAACTAGTGATGATGTCTGTCCTAGTGAAGTCCTATTACTAATAGGCGATCGGCAGTCGCGATCGTAGTCTAGTCACCATTAAAAAACAAATGAGTGATTTTTAGTATTCAATGTAACTGTGTTTGAGCTATTTAATATAACACAGTAGTAACATATAACATAGTTACATGTTTGTGTGTAGGTTTTACGAGGTCGAATATAAATCTGTGTTGAGAGGACGGCTTACCGTCCAAACTCCTAAACGTTGAAAACAGCGAGTTCACTGTGCCCGTTACACGATCAGTTACGAGACTGACAAAATAATTCAAAAGTAAAACCATATAAACTTTAACCCCTAACACTTTTGAAATGGCTTGACCGATTTTTATCGAACATGTCTATGAACACTCGCACATAATTCAGCTTTAATACAAAATAAACAAAATTGAAATTGCTCAATCCGTTCGGGAGTTATGATTCCACGGACTGGCAGACAGACATGTCAAACTTATATCGCCAACTTTTACGAGGTTTAAAAACGGTCGAGTGCTAGTTAGACTCTATAACACTCACTTCTGTAACCCAACCCAGGGGTACCCACTAATTTATTTGTTTACATTACGGCGAAGCCACGAGCAACAACTACTCAGTAACAGATTACAGAATGTCACAAGTGTAGATAATAATATAGATATCTATCAGTTAAATCTCTTGTAATATTCCGTTCGGTGTTATCATGTGTTACACCTTGGACAGGTATAGACATCAACAAAGTTACAAACAGCTACCGACTTGTTTCAGGCACTGAAATGTGTGACGAAGGTCGTAAAGGAGGTTTTGTAATGACGTGCAAATGTACAAGCTATTTAACTTTAGGTATTATTTTATTCAAATACTACATTGTATTATAAGTGCTACCAATGTTTATAAACTTTGTATTTTGGGGTTAGGTAACCAAAAAGTAAAAACGAAACCTAGAGAGAGAGATACCTTGAGATAGAGGGAGTTCGTCTGTTACCAGGCTGTATCTCATGAACTGAGCCTAGAAACTTGAATATTTGATGACATGATATATTGCTGCAGCCGCTCTAAGAGTAAATAATGAAATTACGAGGTTAAGCTGCAGCTGCTAAGATCATAAACTGAGTCGGAGACCAATTTTTGTTGCTTATCTATTTTCTGAAGCCTATTTGAACTGAACCATCAGAGGTTTGCAAATCTCAATTGCAATTGACCAGGTTTTTACTGTCTCGTCTTGGTGCAAATAACTTATTTACAAAGCTACAAAGTAATTTTCAAAGAAAAAGGTAATATGATTTTGAATTAGCAAACATTTCAGAAACGAAGTTTTTTTTAATATAAAATAAACAAGTTAAAATAAAATACTTGTATAGAACCTGTATCATAAATTCATTCTCAAGTCCTCAATATCAATCAAATTCTCAATACTTGGTAAAACGGGAATAACTAAAAACTAAATATGTCTGTAATACTGTTAATTAAATATTCGCAAGACAGAGAACACGCACTCTCTAATAAAACGAATATCCGTGCATATTGGCAACGCTGATGCTGCTTTATATTACCGATATAATTCAAGCCAAGAGTTCAACCGATAACACTGAAATTCAGTAGACATCCTTCAGATAATCCTAGAAACTCCGAAACAGTATAAACAAAAAAGTTTCGCAACTCGCGACGCCGCCGCCGCACCGCCACCACGTCAGCTCATGATTAAAGACTGTGGTTGGGTCCGAAACTAGTCGGGCAATCCCGATAAATACGCGTTTCATCATTTGGTAATGAATTTACACACGATAATTATTTCAGGAAACTAGCTACAGACATCCAAAAAGTATGCGTTCATAAAATAATCTTCGTAGATTGTTTGCGAAAGGAAACCCGCTACTTATATGAGATTAAGGGCGTTCTAAGGGCAATGAACAATACCAAAAGAAGCCACCTTCACGGCTGGTTAGCAATTAGTAAAAACATTAACGGAACGTAACTCATTATTGCCTAATTAACGATTCAAAGGAGCGTGTCGTGCAAGGGCAAATCACCGTGTTTTTATGCAAATTGATCTAAATGAATTATTGTCATATGGTTTTAAATAATTTGTGGGATATTTCAGAATCCGTTATTAAAATAGAATCAATATGAGCAATGTAAACGATCAAAAAACATTTTCCCGAGGAGAAACAGCATAGGAAGTTTGTGACGCCCTCCGCGATACAAGGATTGAACTCCATACACATGGACTCAGCATAGTGTCCCCCTTGGAATGTAGAAACAAATAGCAACGATATTTAACGTTGTTAATAATTTAGCTAATTACAGACAACAATCGATCAAGTGCTTAAATAGTCTACCCTAAAATATAAACAACATAGTCTCATAAATAGTTACCTAAATTATGTACAGGTCTATAGTATTATATTAGTGATGTAATATAATGATAATCTTCTAATAAATATCTAGTGATAAACAAATCAATATAATTTAATGGCTTCCCTAACTTGGCAAGCGCGCTGATGAGAAACACTTAGAGAATAGACTAGAAGCCAGACGGGCTGCAATGCTTGGCATTCTATTATTCTGGCCAGTATACAGGAATATCAGAAAATCTTAAATTTGCTAGAATTTGATGAATTCTAGCAAAACTCAGTAGTTTAAAGCCCTTGACTTCTTCTTTTAACGACTTCCGCATTTATGACAGTAATCCTTGTGTCGCGGGGGTTTCATAAACTTTCAATTCACATACACAAAGACACCTAGACTCAAGACCAGCACATGTGGATCACATAAATGCTTGGACGGGAATACAACGCGCCGCGACACATCGCGCTCTGTGGGTTTGGTGGTGACCTCTACTTCTCGGCTATCCGTGCAGCTTGGCGATTTCAGAGAAACTAACTGCTTTTATAGTTTGAACAAAGAGTTCTTTATCCCTTCTATCCTCTCATAAAGTAAAACATTTGTTATTGTGGAAGAGAGATGCCGCTTGACGCTGTATTTTGCTTCGTCACATTTACACGATGGTTATGGTCTTACAAAGCCGTAGTAAACTTTCCACTAAAATGTTCAGGCGCGTCCTGCTGATTTTGCTATACAATAATATCTAAGATTGACGACAATGACAAGAAATTTTTGCTAGTTTATAAACTTTGTAGACTTTGTGGCTAAACATTTTGTTTTTGTTTATGATTTGATATAAATTTGATTTGAACTTCTGTTAATCTTTTATTTGTGACATAACATAATTAAAAGGTTATAATATATGTTTGTATGCATAGTGCAAAGAAAAACAACATTGTCTGCTGAATGTTATTTATAGATAATAGCTATAATTGTTTCGTTTTTACTTTCGATTTCTTTAATTTTATAAAAGTGATATCTATGTCATAGGCTGTTGTTCATATTATAATTGAACACGAATCGGAATCGGGTATTTTTCTTCTCGTTCCTTCTCTTTAAGGCTTGAAATGTCTAGTGGGTTAGATTAGTATGGGTATAGATGGGAATAGACCTGCGGTCCACCTTAAAGATTTCAATGTGACTATTTTATCTGTCTATTTCTATTTTCACCGAAACTTCTTGTTACGTAGAGTTCAATAAATTTGAAATTACCAACTACATACATTACAAAAGTAATTATAAAAGTGATACAAGTAATTCGCAAAGGCAGAGGAAAACCTTGGAATTGAAAAGAGGCAGTGACTACGAAAAAAATCTAACCCTATTAACAATTTTAATAAGCGATCAACATTTCAATAGACTAATATCGGTGGAGCGTCAATAATTCGGCGCCGCATTCTAGAACCGGCGGCTAGTTAATACAAGCTATCGTAAACATTGGCAAGAGCTGCTTCGGCCACCCTGGACCGACGCCAGGGATTATAACCGCTCCCGCTGACGGTACTACACGTTTTTTGATGTCTGTACCATTCCAAGAATACGTTTGGTCGATATTTGTTTTTTCGTCGGTGAGAGTCCGATAGAATGCGCGGTATTTTAATGGGTATTTAGATGGAGGTAACGTCGCGGGATTAGGTGTAAACATGAACATATCAACACGCTCAAGTGTATCTTTTTTTCTTGTATTTCGGGGAAAACGATGAGCAATAAACCTGGGTAAATAGTGCAGTAACCATAACTATCTGTGATTATTATTAGGTCTGCACGATGAAGATCAGTTATGTAAAACTGGGGAGATTTTGGCATTTTCCGTCATTTTTAACAAAAGTCTTTATGTTCCTATATAGAAAAATTATAAGTCTTGGAGGTTGAGTCAAATCCTCAGAAAACACTGGCCTGCAAAAGTACCTCCACAACAAATAGGTCAAACGTACAAAACAAACCTCCTTTAAAAAACCCTCATCAAGCACAGTACAGTGTATACCGATTGAAACTTAGGTCTTATAGTGATGTAGCTGCCCCAGATTCAGGGTCGGAGTGCGCACGCGCGTTGCGTAACCAGCTAACGACTGAGGAAGCAGGCTTTCAGGCGAACTAGGTTCATACAGAGGTCGTATCGATCCCAGCTTGCGTAACCCTGCGCCCCTGACATATACCAGCTGGTCTTGTATATATGGAGGGTTTTGATGCTGTGGAAATATGATGACGTCAGTATGAAGTTCTTCATTACGGACGACTTTTACCGGCTGGTATCTGTATATGAGGTTAGTTTAGCCAGACTTAATGATAAGGTGGACTGAGCTTATTGAGATATAGGTTTTAATTTAAGCACTTGAAAAATATTTGGTTCTGCTTCTCAGGGTAAGAACAAGCGATGTA
This sequence comes from Trichoplusia ni, assembly GCF_003590095.1. Lineage (NCBI taxonomy): Eukaryota > Metazoa > Arthropoda > Insecta > Lepidoptera > Noctuidae > Trichoplusia > Trichoplusia ni. The sequence goes on along the minus strand of NC_039493.1, from coordinate 6,650,074 downwards.
TGATAGCAAAAAATGTAGTAGAACCAAATGGGACAGGATAAACAGTAGTCAGGTAGATGTGGAACAAACTGTTTATAACTCATATGTGTGCTATATATATCCTGAACCAGTACCTACGTCAAGTGTAAACCGGAATATTCGTAAACAATTTCGTGTACCTAATTCAAACATTGACAAATGTTGGATGTTGACAAAAATAATAGACCTAAATTCGACTACACTTGTAGCCGAGTAGTATCGGTCATCATGCCAAACATTTTGTGCGCGAAGTGTCGTGAGTTCGATCCCCGCGTAGGACAAAAAAAAAGTATCTGTGCATGTGAATTAACACACGACACAACCGACAACTTTCTGTGGAAGCATTATATTAATAAAAAAATATATTAAAAACAGAACAAATAAAAAATAACTTAATAGATGCAAGGTCGTGCGAATAAATTATTATCTTTACAGTCCACCCTATCAACACACTGGCTTGATATTAAACTAAACCACCATACGAATAAAATAGCAAACAAGCAATCTGAATTGTGAAGGAATCGATAGATTTCAAGGTCTCATCGAACATGCTGGATTTAAATCGTTATGAATCGGCTTCCACTTTATGACCAACGCATGAATTAACCATTCCTTTAAAACGAACCACCATGTTTTATTGTAAGACTGTCATAGTTGTGAGAGGGAGAAAGAGCGTCACAACGTGTCATACGGCATCTCTTTTTCGCAAATTAAAAAAGGTGGAGTTATAAATGGCGTAGAGATACTAGATAAGATGAATGAATGAATGTGATCATTAGTAGTACGGCTTTATTAATCCTCGACGAATAGAACCTATGTTGTTGTTGTTGGAGAGTATAATAATATGATGTTTATATAAGGAAGAAAAGTGATTGCCATCATTTTAGCGGTAACCGAAATACACTATGTTTATGTTCTTTAATAATATTGTTAAGGTTTTATGAAGACTAGTTAACGACAAAAAGACAACTTAAAAAATTAGATCTATTACATTTTCGAAGATACATAATACGTAATCACTGGCTGACCTAAAAACTTAAATCAATCCCCGATGCCATAATATTGCGTCGACGACGGGAAAATTGCGTGTTGTTACTTCCCAGGCGTAAACACATAAAAACGTTTACTGCGTCATGTTCAACCCTTAAAATAACCTTCATTGTTATGAATTTGATAGTTTGTTACCTATCGATTTGTAGCCATTCGTGACCAATGCTGCGATGTTTTGTTATTACCATTTCATGTATTGGCCATGACTATATTATTGATTCTACTGAAACGTTCAGGAATTTAGAGGTTCTACGTGAGACTTAAGTTGCGATCACCGCTTGATGCTTATTCGAGGATATTATGTAAAAAATGGTCAAGTGAAAGTTGAACTCGCGGGCACTTAAGGTACAAATAAACTAAAAAAGCAAAATGCAAATGCTCATTTTTTATTTATTTAAAAAGTATGCAGTGCATTGAGAGAAACCAAAAATGTCAATTTTTCCATCACGGTTTTTATCCTTTTGGTACAAAACCCTAACAGCAACAATTTACCATTAAACCTAATATTGTTCCATAGGGAGACCTAACGGTAACCTTTAAGTAAATGTCAAACCCAAAGTATTATGAAAATGGTATTTTGATACAAATGCCTGTATAAAGATAGATTGTGTATAAAATGGCGATAAAAAGTAAAAACATATTAAGTCTGTTAGATAGATAATAGAAAAATGACACGTACTTATATGAGCAAAAAGATAAACTGCGTATAAGTTTAGGCGAGGAAGCTTGTGTCGTACCGACTAAGCATAATGTTTACACAGAAGTGACGTCACGCGTCAGGTTCATTATATAATAAAATTTCATTTTGATGTTGGACCAAAGAGTGGAAGGGTGTTTGTGGTACCTTCGTTGTATCTGAATTCCATAACACAAGTGCTTTAGCAACTTACTTTGGGTTCAGAACAATGTATGTGATGTTGCCCGCATTTATATTATATTAAAGAAAAATACGTATCCAATATTAGTCATTAAACTAGGTACTGAGCAGACATTAAAAAGTTAACGTCATCGACAAAAAATGAAGATAGGTAATAAAATAAATTTATGGCCGCTATAAAATTTTAATATGTTATGAAAACCAATCAACATCTTCTCAATAATGTATTGTAAAAGAGGTAACGTCATAAAAAGGTTAGTCTCTGATTATAAGTGCAGTCTGTAGCATTTGGCACAGTAATAGTATAGATATGTTAACTGTGACTTTGGCTTGATAAAACTTGGAACTTTGTGTGTGGGAACATAAGCAGCTGTTACCACTAAGTCATTCTACTGCATTTATATTTTATGCGTACTAATGTCTTCAGGCGTTCTATTCCCAGGACTCAATTAGACTAATACTAATAACTTTTTTTTTTCAGCATTACTCTTTACTGCGAATATTAATCACCTCTCCTATAGCATTCTTTTACCCATTTTTTTGCACAAAAAGTATTTAATAAATGAACAAAATAACTTCGACCGAAATAAGTCAAAAATGCGGGTTTACTTAGCTATTTGGATTTTATTGCCCGTTCTTTAACGCTTACACTTTTTAAAATTCACCTTGCAATAACGCTACAAAAATAAAAGAATTTCAGAAATAGAGCTTCAAAAAATTATGAAGAAAAGGATTTATATTTTTTTAAAAGGCATCTGCGGAATTTTCTGCCGAAACAACAATCATTCCAAAGAATCATAAAAAAAGAAGAATTCTCATTTGTCAGGAAATGCGGAACGCTGAAAGGTCACCCTCCAGGCTTACGTAACGCGACCTAAATTGGAACTGGAGGGAACTAGGTTGTACGACTGAAGTGGGGCTTGTTAGCGAATAAAATGAGCAAAAAGTTCTCGTACAATGATTACAAGTTTAAAGCAAATGTTAAATAATATATGTAGAAGAGATAAATTCACGAGCGAAATTTTAACTTTACATGTTTTGTCATGTCATTAATTTCAGCCTTGATACGTACCTAGTTGTACTTTATTGATAGGAAGGAACCGTCATGAACGTAATTGGCAACAAGGATTGCAGGTTAATATTGTTATTTATAAAATTGCGTGCAACTGTCTACCGCAAAAATATATTTTATCAGACACAAGTCTGCAATTACTGCACGTAATCGCTTAGGTAGTAATAAAAAGTGATACGACTTCGACAGTAGCCATTCTCCAGATGGGGAGATTTAAAAATATCTTAACCACACATGTTGTGTAGCTTATCTTAAATATAATGAACTAATAAATGAAACGATTTTAATATAATGTGGCCACCGACAAACGAAATTAAGTATCAGATGAAGTTTTTTTTTATTTTACTCATGCTTTGTTTGTAGACATTCAGCCCATGTGTTCCATTTAAAAATAGAGTGTTGTTATTATGAGAATAGTTTATGGCATGAGTAAAACCAATGGCTTAGGTAAGCATGTTTCAGCCAAGTTTTAAAACAAGGTAAAGTTAAGTAGGTATGATAACAATTTAATGAAGTTGCACGTAGGCGTATTTTAAAATTATTAATATGTATAATAAGTTTAAGTTTGTTGTAGTAAATATACCTTTCTTCGCAGATATTAAGGTGTAGGTTGATATAACAATAAAAATAATCGAAAATGGCAAGATGTCAAGACACTTTAAATTATTATATAAAAAAAACATACACGATTAAAATAAATCAGTAAAAATAAATTATAGCAGAAAACAAGTCTTGTTAAAAAAACGAAAAAAAAAAAGTTAGGAGCGATATCAAAATTAACTCTGACAAAAGGTAGACGGACGCTCGAGAGTAAGACTTTCTTGCAAAGCATCCAATTTAGAAACCATGAATTGCATTTTCTTAAAGCCAAAAAAAATCATAGAGCGCCATCTACTTTTTTAAATGCAACTTCAAATATTGTTTAAAATAAAGAACAACTCACATGTAATAGTTGAAGGCGATGCCAAGATACCATAGGATAAAGATGATAATGCCAGCTGTTTCGGCCATATCTAAGATGGCGTGTGTTAGCCCTGGGCAGTCGGGGCTGGTGGCGTTAGTGCTGCTCTTACTGCTCTCACTGCCAGTTCCCGTTGTCTGACTGACTATGTATCTGTATCAAATAGAAGGAATTGGAAAATTGAAGGAACAGGTTGTACTATGGCTGTTGTAGAAATTGCAGGTGTCAAAGGCAGACAAATTACTTAAACTAAACAAAACAATTGTCTTAAGTCTTTAGCCAAATATTAAGGGTGAAGGAGTATACTTCCACTTTGTATCTTTATTGTTAGGCAAAAGTAGTGGGCACTATCTACTAATACTCTGTAAGGATAATATCTGTCGACCTATAACGGTTTATAAGAGACAGTCCGCTAAAAGACTTCTTTAACAGCGGATTTAAGACGGTCTTAGCGGACTGATAGATTCTTGTTGTATATAAAATAAAGATTGCTAAGATAACACTTCTATTACTATGTGTAGTTCACACGACAAAGTCAGTGTAAGTACAAAAATATATTTACCGATGACTATAGTCGTTGTTATGAGGTCCAAAAAAGAACCAGGCTATAATTATAATAGGCTGCAATACGATCTTTAGCGGGTCCATGGACCAAGCTTGGCCGATCGCAACGTCTCGGCCCGTACCCGATTCTTAGGTATTATTCGCATGACACGGCAGAAGCAATATTAGCATTTTGAACTAAATTTTATCTGTTTTATGCAAATTTGGTCATACCGAAACTATTATATTGTTATGCGAAACGATGGTTTTAAACGCCTGACATTTTGTTGACAAGCAACTTTTTTTTGTTTCTTCTTAGTTGTTGACGTAATTGAATCATCTACAGAGTATTTATTCAGATAGTTATGCTGGAGTTTCAAGTTATTCTCGCTCAATGTAAGTGTTGGTTAGCAAACACATTTCTGATTATCAGTCAGCTTGAAGAATGATATTCTAGTTACAGCTAGAAGTAAAGTTCTGAATCGAATGAATAGGTTCCTAATATATAATCATTTATAAAATATGCAACTTACTTTATTTGGTTTTCCGAGTAAAGTGACGGTTTGTGTCATGAATATTTAAATCACTTTGGCTATGATACCTCCAGTGAATCATTATAATATTCTCGCCGGTCTTATATAACAATCGTTTGCTACAAACAATGGCTTTGGAAACACCTAACTAATTCAAGTGTCACTTATCGATATACGAACCTAAATCGTAAACATACATATATACTCCATTTTTTTTAAATACTTGAAAATAAAAACATAATATCATTAAGACTGAGTTTTAAGTCTTACACCAGATTATATATTATCTTTTTTATGTACCAAATGAAAGTGACAATTGAGTAGAACTTACAAAAAAAAAACCACAATTATTTACAGTATAATTTGTATATTTATAACAACAGGATAGAAAGGTAACAATTATATAACGTCTATAATATATTAGATACAAAATATTTTAGCATAAGTGTGGATAATTTACCAAGAAACCCATTGACTTGCCTTGCTTTCAAATTGCGTTCGTTTGAGCAAACTTTACGTTTTCAAGTGTGTTACTTTACTTTTCTTAATTAGATGGATAGATGTTATTATATTTCGCCTTCCTTAGTTCTAGTGAAATATGAGACATACACTTTATATGATATATTTGTTTGCCATTGCTGATGATCAATTCTGTCCCTTCTCGGTATAGAAAATATTGTGTTGGCCTAGCAGGTCGATAACCAGATTCGTATCGTATACATGTAGTTGCACGACCGAATCCGAAGTAGCACCAATGAAAATTTCTCAAAACATGCTTGTGATAACATAACACTTATCTGAAGATTGGAAAGTCTTATACTTCTTCTTATACTTGCATCTGTTATTAAAAACCAAAAGCAAAAGCATTCGGTGAAGGCATAACATAATAAGGTAACCTCAATTAGGGCATAAAAGACAAACATTTGAAGACATTATTTAAGTAAAGATATTTACAATAAATTCAGTTACAGCTGAATTCTTTTTTAATGAGTTTCTTTTATTTAAATTTACTTTCTAAATGGAATTAGTTTTCTTTTCTCACTGACTGTAGCTGTCAAACGCTACAAAATGTTATCACATTATCTGTATTTACGAGATTTATATCTTTCCTACCAATTTCCTACATATACTTGCTTATATATTAACTTACAAGGATTATTTACGCAAAAGCGTCGTATTAGTGGATAATCTGTTTTGAGTATTCCACATAGATTAGTAAATAAAGAGTGATTGTTCAAGATTCTGCTTTATGATAATATTGATAGTAAAATGTAGGTACATAAAGTTGATTAGTATAAATTAGTGCCATATACATTTTGTGCTTTTGAGACATCCAAATGTTTGTACAAATAATTAAAATATGAGAAGATACACATTTAATAAATATAGACTGTATTTTTTTTTGTTTTAAACCCTATGCATTTAGAAAGCAGCAATAGTTTTCAAATACAGACATTTTAGAAAGATCTTAAACCACTCCTTGTATTTATTAATCTGTGTCACATTTCACAGCATTCTTAACAGGCGGCCGCCACGAATCCCTTCTCGAGTTTGTCTACGTACTCCTTGCGGCACTCCATGTCGTCTGCTGGCCGGTTGTAAGGTAGCCACACTGGCTCACCGATGAAGAAACGCTTTGCTTTGATGTAGTTCTGAAATTCATACATAAGGCTTTTTACCCAAAAATAAATTAAACAGTATTCTAGCATTTAGGGTAGATTCTGTTAAAGTTCATAAAAAGAGTCATTCAAAGGCTTCTTTATTATGTGTGGAATGAGTTAATGTGCTGATGATTGCTTAAAATATTGCTGTCTTGCCATGAAAATTACTATTATAACATTACACATTGTATTTATGTTATTAGTTATTACTATGAATAGTAAGTCAAACTGCTGTAAGTGAATAGGGATAATTTAAGCATTTCTTTGTTTCATTATGAAGAGACAGGAAGCAAAACCTGCACATATCGGGACATGAAGAGGTTAGACTAAATTAAGTTTTTGATGGTGTCCGAGGAATGTCGTGCCAATGACGATGGCGGCTTCAGCAGATTATGGACTTCGATTAAGTGTAGTAACTACTTCAATAACTTTATCTTCTCTTATAAGACAGTACCAACCTTGGTATCAAGCGTGAACCGGTGATAGATGCCGCTCGGTATGACGATCATGTCTCCCGCGCTGACAGCGATGCGGATCCACTGGTCGGCACCGTCGCGCACGTCGAAGTAGCCCGAGCCGTCCAGAATGAATCTGGAAGTTTACATGTGGATTGTTTTATTGAATTTGCTAGCTATCCCAGCTAATGTTGTTTTGGTATAAAAATTATATAAAGAAAAAAAATGAAGGCCTGAAAAATAGATGTCCATTTCTCAGACTGACTGATTATGTACAGAAAACTTGAGAACTAGTCAAGCCATTTTAGAGGAAATGGAAATTACACACTTCAATTTCCACCACTGCTTACATATACTACAAAGTTTAAAAAAAGTTGAAAGTCGAAAGCACTGACATAAACAAAATGTCCCTTGGCCTGAAAAGCATTTGTCATATTTGAAAGTTTTGTTAGTATTTTTTTTTAATTCTATTGGTAGAAACACGGAAGCTTCCCTTAAATTAAATATTATTGGAACAAATGACTTTTAATACAAAGCAAATGCTTAACCTGATCTCCTCATCAGTATGCAGATGCTCGGTGAAGAATGACTTGATTTTCTCCTCATAGTTGGGCAAGCACTCCTTGGAGCAGACCATCTCATCCTCATAGCTGTACCCTCTTTCCTTCTTCAGCTTGTCCAACACTCCATCTGATGTGTAAGTGTCCACGTTTAGCTGGAAATCAGATAATAGGAGTGTCAACACTTGAAACCATAAAATATCTAGATAAAATACATGTTAAAGAATTCAAGGAAAAAAGTATTACGCTGTGGAAATGTCTAGAATTTTATGCATACAAATGCATGTACAAAAATGTAGAAAATGAAAGAAAGGTAAATTATGTAAAATTTTGTTTGTTTCACTGAACAAAGAATTCTCTCATTCCTGTTGAATGATGTTTATATGTAAATGTACATATATCAGATTCTATTTGTTACATGTACATGCATAGCTTGCTATTTATGCAACATTTGAAAGCAATTACAATTAATCATTACATACAGAGAAAGTTAAAAAATAATTTACAATTTAGCATAAGCTAGGTGCTTGTTATAACCCTGAAATATACCTTTCACATACATATGGCTTTTTAATACATGCAAACAATCTTATGTACTATATTTACTATATCATTTTACAGTAATCAAATTATACATAAAGTTCTTAAAAGCATGAATAAGCATGATAAGTTTGTTAAACAATATCTTTATTAAAAGACATCTATGTTGACATCAATTAAGTAACATTGTTATGATAACATTTAAGGTCAAAACAATTACATATTTGAACTCCATTATTTTGCAAACTTGAACATTAAATCATCAGTTTGCGTTATCTATAAGATGCCTGTAAGTAATGAGAAAAAAACTATAGATAAGCAGCACTTAATTAAACTTTGAAAAGACGCAAAAAAGTATACCTACTTTGAAATATTCCACACCGGTTTTCTTAAACAAGTCTTCGAGAGTAAGGTATTCTGGAGGATTCCTGTGGTGCTCCAATCGCTGGTCAGTTTTCTCCTCGTCCATATACCACGCCTGAACCATCTCGGGAAGTTAAATCGATAATTATTAAATAAAAACAAGCAGTAAACACACAGCCAGACTCGTTGATTGACGTTATCTGTTTGACATAAACTGACATTCGTTTGTGACTTTTTCATTACCACAGATAATACAGATTGCGTTTGCGATGGATGGATTGTGTGAAAGACGATATGGCTGTAAAGAGTGTTTCTTGTAAGATGACGGCCGATAGGAAGTTATGGAAAAAGATGATATGTTGCGCCGACCCCAAATAAAATAATTGGGATAAGGGCAATGATGAATACAGATTGCGTTTAGTTTTTTAATTCGCGATTTGAACAGTTTATTTTAAAAATGTTATTGTATTTTAAATCTTACGTCATCTTGTGCTACAAGATTTATTGAGTGTTATCTTTAACAATTCTTAATTGATGTTTTTAACTGCTTGTTAAATTTAACTGTGTTTTTTCATATTTAGTTGCATTGCATTGTAACGAAGCAGCCAGAGGAGGTAACTTGAAATTTATGTGGAAGTGCGGTGTTAGCTAGCTTGCAACGCATCTCACCTAGTCCAGGGTCGACATTTGCTGCAGTAAAGTGTTATACGCTTGCAAAGTAACGTATGTTAGAAACTCATTAAAGTGTATTTAGTATACCAACCAAATCTGAAACTTCTGAGGGTCCTAGTGGAAGAAAAGTCTGTCTCAGAAACTAAGCTCATTTGAAAATAATTTAATTAATAAATATTCAGCTTCACAATCTGGGTTATCGTTTTTCTATTTGTTATTTGTGACCAGTATGACTAGGTTTTCATTTAGTGCATCTTCAACTTCTATCATAGATGGTCATTCGGAATAAGGTTCGCCGCAACCGGGATGGATTTAATAAAACCAGAATTAGACACATCAAGACCTCTCGCATTACAAGATAGGTGGAACCAATTTATGATTGTGGTATCATCGTAAGGAGAAACGACTTTTTGTATTTAAGATTGAAATAAAAAACATCATTGCAAGTAAAAATATATTTAATGATACTAAATTATTACTATATTTTGGCTTATTAACCAATTACACAATACTGTGATCTACATAAATTGGGGGTTTTACGTTTCATTCTACTGCCATAAAATATCCTAGCACCTTGTACTGGGAACTTCATATACTTTTAAATTAAATTTTACATTAAAAACGAATTATTTATCTATGGCATCTATTATTTATAAGTACGGGTTATTATGGGTAGTTTCAAAAACCATTAAAATATGCATCTCACAACACATTAGTATTTTAAAGTTAAAGTACATTCAAAGTTTACATGGGAACTTATTTCTAATAGTTCTAATGTCCAATAATAAACGGGTTGAATGACGTACATATTTAATTAAGTGCCAGTGACGTTGCAGACAGACTATAACCGACTTGACCCGTCATGTGTCTCTCTGCAGTCGTAGAAAAGTGACGCCGCTCTCCAGCGTAGAGTACGCTGTCACTTTCCCACAACTGCTATAACATTCATTTTGGTAGGGGCAAGTTACGTTACGATATTTGCAACGGCACTATTCTTTGACACTTGATCACAAAACTTAAATACAAAGGCAAGAGAACTATTAGTAAATGATTGATATATAATGTTATAAGACTTCTTGAATACTTCACACAACACTTCTTACACGTTATAATATATCAGAATACTTACATACAAATAACTTGATATGACTGAATACAATGTGAGAAAACAAAGTGTCGCATTTTATAAGTAAAATGTTGACAGTAATTTGAATGTGGAACATCGCCAATAAATAATAATAACCAAGAAAAATCTCAATCAATGGACGGACATGGAATCACAAGAAACTAAAATAACATAATTATGTAAGAAATACATTATTAACATTCAATCATGCAATAAAATAAAAACTGTTAAAATAATAATTTAAAATTTGAATTACAGCAATAAAAAATATTATTGTCAACAAAAATCGAAATTGAAAAAATCAATAAAATTTATAACGTAGGAACTCATACAAACATACATACGCAGTATGCACTAAATGTATGACTTTAGTTCATAGATAAAAGTAAAATGGAATCTTTAAAGCTATCACACATTTTCCACGCTAATTTAAAATGATATATTGAGATCACATCCCTATGCCTAAGGACGCCCATACACGCGTAGATTCAACTTTGAAACAGTTATGAAATATTACTACGATTTTAGTGTCGGCGTGAATGGGCCGTTTAAACTATGATAAATGAATGTATGATGGTGGATTTAACTTGGAAAAACGTTAAAGAATAGTAATCTTCAATCTTACATTAGAAGTTTTTATATAACACTGTATTTACATCATCTAAATAGTAAGTTGAATGTTTTAGATAGAAAGAAAATCGATCACGTGACACTTAGCCAGGGTTTAATGACATACCTAGTTTTTTTTTCTTATAGTGTATCAAATCGAATGTGCCTGTTGACAAGTAATTCAGAACAAATCACTGACCTTGACATAAGATTGATAGGTGACGATCAATTTTTTGGAGTGATCACTTAAAAAGCCTTTACCATACAGGGGTTTTTTGTATTCTTAATAAAATACAGTGTTACATAATAACTTTGCTGAAAGGGAATATACAAAAATATCAAATTTACATACAAGTATGATCTACTGGGATAACACTAAAAGTGTTCAAACATTACGTTTTGAATGTCCCAGTAAAGTACTTCAGTATTCCTCTGACATTTTGTCGCACTGTCTGAACACACATTTAGGCAGTGGTCTATAATATTTGGTTTACATACAGTGCATAGACAAACCATAGAGATATATTCTTACGTCATTTTAGAATTTCCATTAATAATTTTAAGTATAGATTATAAATTATAGTATTACACGATATTATTAATACAGAATGCCAATTTAATATTTTTAAATGTATCTTAAATGTAATACAAATTTCAATGTTAAACTCTACACACCTTATCTAAGAGCAAATATTAAAAACCACGTTTTAATTAAAAATAATGATTTAACGAAAATTATCACATCAATTATTATGTATTTACAATGTTCAGGACATAAACACAGATAGAATCTAGTATAAATTAATAACTACATGTATGTATTTATTAAAAATATGAATTATTTTTATCTTAATCAAGATTGCATTGTATGTGTTACTAGTAAAAAATTATACTCAATTATAGAAAAAATATGATTCTTGTCAATTCATTTGTGTACAAACTGTACTGTCACATGGTACCAACGTTCTAATATCAACAGTTTATGAAGTTCCAATTTCAAAAAAAAAAAATGTATAAAAGTTTATGGACTTTTTGGAAATTTATTTATTGATTTTTTTTTACTCGAACGAGTCACTGAGAGTTATGATCATGTTAATATGTAAGTGTACTTGTAAGCTATTAATTAAACAGCTAAGTCCTAATCTCAGATTAGGATCATAGCAATGCTGTAGCTCTGTAGACCGGCTTTTATAGAGATTGCAAAATTCACAGAAACGTCAAATGAACTTACTAAACTGTTAATTATTAAATTCAAGATTTGGTACGCAATATTATTTCTCGCACATTTTTAGTGTAATGAATACCAATATTTTAGTCCTAGGCCAGATATAAATTGTTTTTATTGGCATGAAGCTTTTTTACACGCACATGGTCATACAGTGTCAAATAATTTAGTATCTAGTTAAAAAAAATGTCGAATAAGTCAGAGATATCATCGTCTACAAAGTGTTATTACGAATTATCTTAAACTAAATTGGCGAGCTTCATTATGTCAATTGTACAATAGTTATTTCTATGAACATAGTGTCAATTCCTGGGGATTTCATAGACAAACGTAGTAACGTCATACTATGCTTTAATCTGTCAAATCTTTGGTGACGTCAGTTGTCATGTGATGTTCTGCGGTCAATGTCATCAATTCCTCGTGTCTGACAGCTGTAGGGTTCGCCATCTAAGTGTGATGACGTCACGGGCGCTGTGATCACAGTTTGGTGTGCTTAACGGTGTCCGTCCAGTAGTTCTGAATGGTCATCGCCTCTAAGGAGTTGAGGAACGAGTCATTGTCCAGGCTGTACATCTCCTCGGAGTTATCCTGGAATTAAGAAAACAATATATTAGGTATAGACAATGACCTGTAGCAGCAACATTAGCAAGTCATAGATCGAAGGTAAATTAAGAGCATATAAATTAGCGCAATCTCGTTTTAATGTAGACTTTCTCCTTACAATGGGACGCTCCTAGCTCCATGAAGTTATAGAATATTGAAGTAGTTTTCGTTTGAAAGAAAAGGACCCTTTTCACATTTAAATGTTGCAAGCGGACGTATTACAAATACGACAATCGAATTTCAGAATAATATTAATTATTGTAATCTTCGATAAGTGTTACTTACTCTAATAGTGCTGTCATCAAGATATCCACTGGAATCAGGGTTCGAGCACTTGTCATTAAGAGTCTGCGGCTTGTTGAGATACCTCCGCCGGTACAGCACGAAGGCCGTGCTCCCCGCCAGCGCCGTGAGCACCAGCGCCGCGAACGAGATGCCCGCTATGGCCCCAGTATCCATCCCCCCCTCCCCTGGATCTATCACGCGCCTCGATGACTCAATATTCGGTGGTATTCTTGTCTGCAAGAACGTGGTCTCCAAAGACAATGGCTTCTCAGTCACGATCCTACTCTCCGCCACGTTACCCCCGTCATCTTTCACGAAATCTGGTCTAGTCAGATTCCTTCTCTTGGTCACGAACGTCGTGTTCTGCGTTTCAGTTAGATTTGTGTACGTTGGTATCGTCGCGTTTGCGTTTTGTGTTACGTTTGGGGTCACGTCTGTTATGTTGACTGGTGTCCATTGTATTGATGGATGAATGATTTCCTCTGTAGTGTTTGTTGTTGTTCCGTTTGTTATTGTCTCAGGTGGGTCTTGAGTTTTCTCTGTCTGGTTGTCTGTCGTGTTGGGTGTCTGTGAGAGGGGAGTCTTAGTGAAGTACATGGCTCGGCCGGTGCGCTCGGGCAGTCGTCGGTCAAGCTCTGATTCGCCTTTGATGTGTTGTAGCTCTTCTGACTGCGGCGCCGCGAAGCTCCGCCCGATGCTCGCTGGAACATATACAGGAATTGGTTAAATAGTGGGAATTATTAAGAACAAAAAATAAAATAATATTCGCTTCACAAATAATACCGTGTGAGTCACAAGCTATGCTACAAATAAAGAAACGAGGCATTTGTGTAAAAACCTTGTTTTTTCAACAAAAGACGAATGTTTGTTAGCTTTCAAAGGAATGGTTTAGCGGAAACGCTCGAAATTAATGAATGCGGCTATTTACACACACGTAGGCGTTGTAGCAGTTTCAACAAACATTTTACGAGATATGAAACTAACATGTGAAAAACATTTTTGTGCAGACAGAGGGTCCATATATCCTAGGGTTGTACTGTTTATCCATAAAAGCGAATAAGAGCTCTCAAAGTCACGTTTAAAGTATCTTGAATTGCGGCCTTCGTTGTTTCATATGAAAGTTACAAAACAAGGAATTTTATGAAGAAGTATTTTCATTTTTGTGGCTCTCAAGTTTGCGAGAACGAAGTCGAAGAATTTATTAAATATATAATTTTCCCGGTTCTCAGAAACAATAGCACGATATCCAATTATATTATTATTATTTCGATCAAAATATTTTTCAGTCTCCAAACTAACGCATTAATATAATAGCTATAAAAACGCAAACACTGACAACAGTCATGTAATTTTACATACATACACATCATTTTTTCTTACATCGCGTGCATTTTAACCTGACATACTGTATTCAATATGAAATCGGCTTCTAGACATACAAATTTGCAAATAATTTTAATAAATCAACCCTAAAAGTAAATTAAAAATAAAACCGTGTCCGCCATCTTGTAATTGAATATCGTTAATTTATTTTCCAGACGCAAATTATAATAATTGGATTACTGGATTCACCAAATGAAATGTTATCGGAAATTCCTTTGCTTCAAAACGAAGTACAGTTGGATACCAGAGGGAAGTGACTCCTGAATTATATTACGAATCCGCCGTCTCCTCGGAGATTGCGGAAATAAAAAATTGCCAGCTGATGGCAAATAGAATCATTAGAACTTGGCTATCTGTGGAGTCAATTGACTATACTGATTTGCTTCTAAAGCTGACAACATACCATCGAAATCTACAATCTCAAGTTATATATTTTACGATACAATGTCATCAACATATGTATGCTATGTCGTAAACATGTCAGTGCCATAAACATTTAATTTGTACCATCATATTTCGAAAGGAACTGTATGACATTTAATACAAACAAAGGTAGCATTCACAATAGCATCATACTGCAACATTTAAAATCCAGGTTATCGCGGACCTGAACGAAACGAGTTGTAAATAGGTAATGCAAGAAAGGGACAGGAAATGATTATGGTGCTAGACGAAGACGGAGAGATAACCTTTATAGAGGGCCTGCCATTTATTAGGTATGAAATGTCAGGTATTCGTAAGGCAGCCTGCGACTGACCTGTTTATGCGTCTTCCGCGTGAGAACCTGATCAGATCTCGAGTCGAGAGTATTATAGTAAAGAACAGTTCTGACTAGGAACAGATTTATTATTATTATTTTGTCTGATAGTATTCTAAATCAAAACACTGGACTATGTATCATGAAGTGTGGGTGACTAAGGGTGTTTACTTACGGATTTTTTTTATTTTGAATAAGGATCAAAAGCAGCATATTTTGGCAAGCAAACAAATTGATTAAGTACTAGGTAAAAGTTTATGTGGGAACACATTTTTATGCAGTATTAACGATTAATATCGACTGCATTGCTATAAAAAGACTACACAAAGCTCATCAGTCAGCCTACATCCATCAAATGTGGGTAGGTTTCGATTTTCCTCATTTATTTTAACTACGGGGTTGGGTCACAACAGGTCGAGGTCGGTTTCGACAACAAACAACAAAAACTAGTGAAGTGTCATTCGATACCGAGGCCTTAAACGAAAGCTATCAATAAAGTATAGTGTATGTACAATTAACATTGACACTAAAGTCACATTTTGTATGGAAAATGAGGAAGGAGGTTCTCATTGGTTATACATACCAATTAAAAAGGGGTCAGACGGTCAGAAAGGTTTGATTCACACACGAAGGTTCTGGTTTGACTCACAACGGGTTGATCATTTCAGCAGCAGATTTGATTCTTTGTATTATTGATGTTCATTTTGTTACATTTTTAGTTTTTTAGCTAACTTGCTTCGCGGCGACGAAATGCGGAAGGACGCTGAACAGCAGTTCAGGTTCAGTCAGTAAGAGTTTGACACTAACCGTTCCATGTCCTAAGTAGGTGGACGTCCGTGACCAAAAAAGAATTTAAAGGAAAGAGGTCTTCGAATTCGAGAGAAGCTTGAAGGTCCCTTAAACGAACCTCAGGTAGTAAGACAGAGACGCAATGATTAAATGAAATAAGTTAAGTCGTCTCAAATACTATTTATCAATAGCCTTTGTGTTTCTCCTTTCAAATCATTCAACTTGTTTTTCGTCCATTGAAAGTAATGAGAAACAGTTTGTAAAGGGCTTCGCAACGTTATTTAGAGATTCTGAAGGGTAGTTTGTCCGTAATAAGTTTCCTAGGGCCCGAGTTACGGACTTTGGATGGATCGCAAGCTCAGAAATTACATTA
Source organism: Trichoplusia ni (assembly GCF_003590095.1). Lineage (NCBI taxonomy): Eukaryota > Metazoa > Arthropoda > Insecta > Lepidoptera > Noctuidae > Trichoplusia > Trichoplusia ni. Next base: position 6,633,619 of record NC_039493.1, on the reverse strand, counting down.
TTGGGCTTCGATACGTAGGGTTGCCATTCCAGGAAAATGAAAGTGAAATAAACATTTTCAGCACAGCGGTTTTGTATTTGTCATTGGTTACAAAGTTACAACAGTAGTTACCATGATACTATGCCTAGTAGTAGTAGTAGTAGTAGTAGTAGTAGTAGTAGTCAAAGTAAGTATAATACTGTGAACATAATATGTTGACTATATTTAAAATTTATACCAACGATCAATTTAAAAACATAATAACAAACAACGAGATTCCTTTAGTGAACAAGTAAAAAATTGCGAGCAGCAATCCTGATTAACTCGCACAAAAATTACCGAAAACACAAAAATGTTTTATCTGAACGACAAATAATGCTTCGGTTAGTTCGACAACCCTACAATTTGCAAATAGTTAAGGTTTTCTTCTGTTATTTGTTAGTTGCTTTGACGTAGGTCTTAATGTAATAAAGTTTCTGAAAGGCATGTACATGGAGCTTACCAATACGTATTAAATCATCAAACGTTTGAGAGAGAGGGGAATGGAGTTATACTAAATTTACCCCCATCCCTCTTACTGAGTGTCTTATGGCTTCGTATAAATTACTTTCGTCTATTTGTTTGGCGAGTAATAGAAGTAAATCTAGTTAAGATATTGACCTTTCTCTTCAAGTGTTATTACAGTACTCATTAGGAGCCTAACCCTTTTTATGAGGGGTTTTCCTTATATCTTCCTCACGAGAGTTGGTTTAACGTAATTGTATATACATAACGACTTCAGATCCGTCTTCAGATCTTCAAAGCTAAGAATAACTAGTACACATATAGTACCGCAAGTAGTTAGGTTAAGGTTAAGCGCGTAGGTACAAAATTATTTTCTAATAAACTAAATAGTGAAATACAAAACCTCAGTAACCTAAACAATTAATTATTAATAGTTTAAATATTGTTTTACAGTGAACGTGAACAAAATCTAAATACATATTTGCGGGTACAAATATTGTTCTAAATCCTTCATAATAGCGCTGAGTTCTATTATTGTTTGGTAATTATTAATTAAATATACAAAAGCAAAACTAATATTGAAGGAAACAACAAATAAATTAATTTACACTACAGCAGCTGTTTGCTACATTGTCTGAAAAGGGTTGTCCACAAATTGGTCGCAACAAACTTTAAACAAATATTTGAAATACATTTAATTCGGTTAAGGGTTTAGCAATAATTTAATGAAAGTTGAGATAAATATTATTACAAAGACATAACCGATATTTTTTTTCTATTGTCTTTATCCAAAATGAATACTGATTTAGACCTTAAGTATGTATGTAGGTCTGATCTAAAGCTTGCTTTAAAAAAATATAAAAGTCTATGTTCTATACGTAACAAAGTAGAAAACTCCACGCAATTTTAAATAATACCTTGTTGTTTTACTAAATTAAATAAGTCTATCTGGGGTTGCACGAAAAAAATATTAAAAACACTATTATTACATTTCACTATTATTAACCCTGAGCAAGCTATTTATTACAGTCGAGATGTCAGACAGTATTAACTATTTCACCTATCACCTTCGCTTTATACCCTAACCTTGTATAAATAATAAAGTTTGAAAATAAACAAACAATTATTTTCATTGTTTGTATGTTTGGAGTCAACTAAAATATGGTGTTACAGTGGCCTAGAAAACCTAATCCGCTTGAGTGCAGGGTGACTACATACGGGGATGCAATGTGTGCGGTGCCGCTTGTATGAGTAAACTAGCTGTTTCCCGCGACTTCGTCTGCGTGGTTAGAAGATATAAGTTAGGAATTTTTGAACGAAAGCCCTCGAAGATTGATATTTTTCCAAGTTTTTGCCACATTTTCCATTAAATCTTCGCTTCTATTAGTTGCAGCGTGATGTTATATAGCCTAAAACCGTTCTCGATTAATGGTCTATTGAACACAAAAAGAGTTTTTCAATTTGAACCAGTAGTTCCTGAGATTAGCGTGTTCAAACAAACAGACTCTTCAGCTTTATATATTAAGTATAGAGTATAGATTATATTGTTAGTAAAATTAAAAAACTGTTAATGCGCGAACATTGGTTATGGAGATATAAATTAGGATTTTTTAATGGAATTAATAGTTCAGAGCCCACGTATTTCCTCCCTGATTTTCAGTGTCTCCTATTATTCATAGCGTGATGGTAAATATTCTAGAGCTTTCCTGAATAAATTAATGGAGTATCTAAAACTAGTAAAAAAAATGACTCGGACCAATAGTTCCTTAGATTTGCGCGTTCAAACACCAAAAAAAGAAATAAAAAAACATAATGACTTGAGATTGAATACCAAAAACATTAAAATTTATTGAAACTTTTGTTCCCTGGATAATATAAAAATGTTTTCATAAAACATATCCAGATGCTTCATTTCAGTTACTCAACATTTTAGTAAAAGTCTCAGATATCACGCTACACGAGATCTTGACTCGAGTAGGTTTATCTTTTCATGAAAGTGAAAATAATGACGTTACCGCCCATAGACACATATCCAGTATATTTCAACATAACTTCTTACGATAACTGGAACACTAACGAGATTAAAATGTGTGTCTACACAAAAATAGAACTCGGTAAGTTCTAATGTAAGAGTTTGTGCACATTGATGCGAAGGATTCAGGGAGAAGGTACGATTACACTTGAAAACAAGATCACATGTATTCTAATGTGTGTTGAATTTATGTATCTTCTCTTTTTTTTAAATTTATGATGATTTTTTGTCTGCAGAGCTAATGACGTTCGCATCTATACGGACTCAATCGAAAACATTACAATTAGTAGGGAGTTTATTATGGAGATATGGTAGGAATTTGATACTTATAATAAATCTCATAGTTCAAAACAAATTGTTTACTATGATTTTGATTCAAACAAGGTCACATTCATTGTTTATGGCTGTATATTGCGTACTTATATTTTGAATACCTTTAGAATACGTACATTTTCAATGTAAATACCTGAAACTCGATCAAGTGCGTCCATGTGTACACAACCTAACGAAGTAACAGAAAACTTTTGAAGTAGGTCAGCTGAGTTGAAAATAAAAGAAATAAACGATATTGTATGCGTGGGATTATTTTTAGATGTAAATTCGGATTAAGATAAAGTTAAACGGTAGCTGGATTTCTATGTTAGCGAAATTTAAAATGTTATTTTGTGAACATTTTCTGTTAAATTTTAAAAGAAGGTTAGGTATGGTTTTAATCCTGGTTTAAAATTGGCGAAGTAAAGTTATTTATAATTGTAGAAGCAAAACGTGAACTTTCCTACCTTCTAAAGAAATTGCAGATATTATAAAACATAACACATAATTCTTAATGGCAAAAAAGTATATGATTATGAAAATTTGAGGATTGGGTATCCATTATTTTAACTTTTATGATTCTACTTAAAATTGTCTTTACTGTGTTATTGCACAATACACATTATTTTTTCTCAAATTACGAGAGATGAAAGCATCATGTCTTAATATTACATAGATCATGATATAACGAAACTTGCTCTAGCGATACAAATTGCCACATTAATGGCGCATCTGCTACATAATTCTATTAATTATCATGTATGAGAAACATTATACAGCGCTTTATAATAGAAAATTACGTGTTTTACGGCCATTTATCTTAAATTGATATTAGACCTCATTTTTGATGTATTAAGACATCTTCCTCATGTAAAAAATATGTTAAGATGCGTAAATGCTGGTTAGAAATGATCACGTAAAAAAAAAGAACAGCCATTCTTTATTTGATTTACTTTGTCGCGATAAGTTTCTGTTGTTTCTGCTGTTTCTGTTTGTAAACAAGTTTGAAAGTTAAGTATTTTAATATTTTGCAGATTTGATAATGTGTTATAATAAAATTAAAGTATAAAGAAATATCGTGCGAGGCAATCGCAAGCGTGATGAAATACGTACAACATTAAAACACTCTTATATCATGAAAATTTTCATAAATACACAGCCTATTCAAAATTGCATGAGCAATACACGAATACGATTGGATCGTGATTTATATGCCCCTATGTCTGTACGGGTTTATCAGAGAAAGTGACAAATACGTATATTTTATAGGTCGTAAAAGTATGGGCAACCGTGCAGAGAGCGGCATGTTGCAATACATGTACTATTTGTATTTATGACTGTACTTAATTCAGATGGTTATTATGTTTGAATTAGTTTGGCCCAAATTATGTGTCAGGCGTCGGTAGAGCGGGGGACTAGACTTTTTCCCAGGCCAGACTAGGATAGATACTGACATTTATCGCCATAATAAAGTTGTATATTTGCCAGTGAAGTCGGCACTGTTTAACTTTGACATAAGCCGATATGTTCTATCAACGAAATGAAATTTAAACATTTATTCTGTAAGTAGGATATAATATTTCATTACTTTTACATGTCTTTTTTGAGAACACTAGAGTTGACTTTCCTATCTGGCTACCCTTAGAAGGAATGTGGAAACAACCTAAGCGATTCTTTTAAAGTAGAGTCAATTTTAAAATGCTAGTTAATTGTATATAAGTAAGTAAATACCCCTTGACACTTGAGACTTGAGCTTTTTAATACCATACAGCATGACTGGCTACTCCTTATAATGTAAAAGGTACTAAAATTACTTCTGACATCACTGCTTGCTTTTGAACACTAAAGCAATGTCCGACCTATTAGGATTAGAAGGTCCTCAATATGGTAAACGTTAACACAAAATATCGTCATATCCGTTTCACACGTTACAAGACAAACACGACTACAAACCATTACCATATGAAATTCTATTACGCTGACTGCTGCCATCCCCAAGGAATGAAACTGTATAATGTAGTAGTATACAAATACAAGGGGCCTACTACCATACTTAAAGTAAATCAGTAAGTTGCTGATGTGGAAGCGAGATAGTGCTACCGGTTCCCAACTTTTTCTTGGTTAGTATCCACTTTTAAATTATTACTAGACGGGATCACAATGTGGTTTGGGCTCGACTGGGTACCGCCTTGTATTCCGCTTCCTCAATGATGACGGCTACGCGGTTGGGTAAATCCTTCATAACAATTGTTTGTTAATGTTAACCTATATCTTTAGTTTAAAAATACCCGATTCAGGAATTGAATCCTTGTTGTCGAGGAGTTTCATAAACATTCAAATAACATGCACAAAGGCAACCAGACTCAGAACAAGCATTCGTGAATCAAACGCTTGGCCTACACGAGGCTTGGACAATCGACACGACGCGCACAGTGCGTTTGACGTGTTGACATCAACCACTGGGCTATCCATGCAGTCAGTGTCTTTATCTCGTGGGTAGAGTGATATCTCTCTCCCACAATTACAATCGACAAACTGGAAGCGACGTTGGTAAGTTCCCTGTATTTGGGAACGACATAGTATCACATTTAATAAACATTCACTGCTATTACGTTTGCACTTCGTTCCGTACTTTCGCATATCCGCTTGTTTTTTTGACGTCACTTTAACGATGGATATGCAAAAGTTATGTTAGCCTAGTTACATATCTGAGGAAGACATTATTCGTAGATAGATAACAGTGTTTGAGTATGAGTCGGATATAGAGTTATTTTCCTAAGATATTTGTGTTTGTAAGTATTCTTGGCACCGAGTGGTTTTTAGAGTTCTGCACCTAACCTAAAGGGTAAAAATGGAACCCTGTTATCAACACCTTGCTTTCTGTCCATCCATTGAAAGCTGTATATCATGAAACGTTGTATTTCTGAATTTATTGAGGTGATATTTTTTGCAATGTAAAACTGGTCTAGGGCCAGTCAGACTCGCACACCCTCAGAGAAGCGAGTCGGTTTTATAATTTATAACAGCCCATGTAGTCAGTCAGATGATCGCGGGGAAAGTGACCGCAATAGAAGCATTCATAATCCTAAATCTAATACAGGTTACATAAAAAAAAACCCATTTCAAGCCAACCCTGATTAAAGAAAACACTTACCTATACAAACAGCATAAAGGTTTCGCTACAAATATATTAGTTAGGGAAATACGTTAAATGTTAATGGCTGGAGTTAATCCCGGTGATTACGGCGCGGTACATTAGCGTTATCAGCGCAAAAAGCCGATTTGCCTAATCACTGGGCAGCGGTAGTGAGGGCAATCGGGGGCGGTAACTCCTGTGAATATATCGTGTCTATTGTTTTAAGTTGTTTATTAAACCTTTATTTCCTGAATTCGTGTGTTTAAAACATTATAGTCAGTTCAAGAGCCGGGAAAGGGGGATTCGAACTTGCGACACTAAGGGTCTAGTACGAATAGGCAAATACAGTCTGGTGTCGGCCAGTAAGACGAATCCTATATATTAGTATCGTAACCTTTCTCCTGATTCTTCTGACTGAAGTCGACGATGGCGTAATGAGTGTTTACGGATAGTGAGTGCCAAACATAAAATATACCTTCAATACGTTCGTAACATCTCAAAGCACGATGACACACCATAACGTTATCAGATTTGCAATCGATTAAATGCATATCACCATGCCTGTATTTATTACACTTACAAAAAAGCTCGAATGAAAAAACAAAAATAGATAGTGCTACGTCATTTATAACCCTTAAAATAAACTACTCATGACATGGAAGAGCCCAAAAAGTTAAAGCTCTAAAACTCAACTGAACGTGACATTGACACACTGGCGTCTGTTTTTCCACAGCACTTTTTACTTATTTCTCTCTCACAAATGTTTATTTCCATTCAAGTTTAAGTTGAAGTATTCAATGCGTTTGATCCGTTAAAAATCTACGAACTTTTGATATTCGGAACGAATGAATGTTCTTGCATTTAACGGTTGATTACTTGTTAAGAATATAAGGAAAATGTTCAATTGAAACTAGGTTTGCTCAGTGAAGTAACATTTCAACAGGTTTCATTTTCGGATGTCTAATCTATCTATGTATAAATAGTATGTGAATGTTGATTTGCCAGCTTCATTCAAATAAGTATGAAGATAACTAGCTGATCCGGAGAGCTTCGTTCTGCCGGGCTGATTTGTGAATCTAAAACATCAGAACCAATAAAAAATGAACATACAAATCGGTCCAGCTCTCACAAGTACAGTAAAATAAGAAATATAAAGATAAAAACAAAAATCATTCTTGTCAATAAAATCTAAAAATAATCTCTTACTTAACAAAATATACGTTATCATAGGTAAACTTGATATTCTCATTTCTTTTTCAGCTTTCATTTTTTTGTAATACAGTATGTTGGAGGATGCAGTTTTATGATTTGGACGTAACTAGAACAATTATTCACACGGGAAAACCATACGAAACGATTGACCTAGATAGTATGAGGGGGGCATTCAGATCATATCCTCATCAATGGATAAAGTCATTATGCAATATTGAACCTAAATACCAGCTACTTAATGACAGAATTTAGCATAAACAGTTATATACAGGATCCAGTGATTCAATTCAATGATAGTTTACACATGGAACGTTGGAATTCAGGCAGGCACGTGGCGGTAGATTTCCTGCGCTGGAATCGAATGCTAATCCGCCATTGTGACAACAATTTGCTGAACACAGGGTATTTGACACGTGTAGCATCAACCGCCAATAACGCCGCATTTCAATACAGACAATAGGCATAGCTATCTAGCTAGCTATAATAATATCGTTAAGGTTCGTGATTTATGAGGTACATATTTGTTGTAAAATTTTAATAGAAATTTCATTCGAGTTCCAGTCGTGAACTTAAATTATTTATTGAAGAAGACAAAAACATATGCAGTATTTTTTAAAACAACATAAACGTACAATCTATTCAAATAAACACTAATGAGCGAAACAGTGTTTTTTTATTGAATCAAATGATAGCTTATTCACGTTAAATGAAAAAAGAATAAACTAAATCGATTCTTCAAGCCCGAAGTTATGACGTACAACAAACATAAAAAAAATACAAATACAGACAAATTAATATCACCTTTTTTAAGTTAAAAATCGCACGAAAGGATATAGGCAACGAAGATTATAGAGCAGCATCGGAAAAGCTATCCTTTAAACCTCTCAGGAACTGTCCTACATAAATCCTTGTAACAAATAATGTGTATCGTGTCAATGACAAACAGTCATTGGTTGCAGCACACGGCCCACGAGGATGAAATATGAAGCGGTCACGGCTCAGTAGTCAGGTGGCCAACGTTCTCCCGATTGATCAACTCGCCGAGAGAATTATGATTGAATCATTGACACATTGCGTGTACAACGTTTACAATACGTTATTAGATTACTGGTTGACTTACGGAGAAAATGTTTGTTACGTTCGAGTGATCTTGCATCATTTGTCGGGTTGTATCTTAGACGTATAATTTAGAAGTATTTTTTAGTTACGTATATACGCACGCAAACATCTCTGATGTTATGGTAACTAGTAACACGAACTGACGTAGGAAATTTCAAGCGATTCCCAAAAAAATCCCGAACGGGCACATTGTAAACAAATAAATATTTCACTGTCATCAATAAACCTGCCTTTATTTATGCTTCCTGTCTCAGTCCTGTGCCAAATGAATTCGAAATCCATCCGTCTTTCTAACGAACGTCCATAGCAAGTCTATGAAATAATCTGAAGATAAATAAGTTTAAATTAAATTAAAACTCCTTAACCATTTAATCGTTAATAAAAAGTGCAGAAAAACCTCGTCGCATGGTAGTTGCTAAGCATAAATCAATGTGTTGGAATATAAACAGCGCAAATTCTATCCTCTTTTTAGTGTCCAGCGGACTAATCTAGTAGTTTATAAATAAACATCAACAAGTGCCTGAAGCATGAGCAACGAGGAGCGTTGACCTACACGAGAGTGCACAAAATTATCTCCACATTAGCAGTTGGCGCACTCGCGTACTGGACTCACTGAACGGAATAAAGTGGAAAATGTGACGCTTGCCATTATCGTCACTTCATGCGATTCTATTATGTTCCAGCACTCAGTTCTAGTTTCAGTCGCAATATGACTTCTTTTACGTCTTTTTTATAATATATGAATTTGTTCATTTGATAGCTATTGGGAGCTCATCTTTAAGTATTCAATCTTCTGTTCATTAATATTTAGGATATCCGTCAAGCAGTAGTAGTTTTTATGCAGGCGTTTTTACTGCGCAAAATGAGTCATATTATTAGGAAATAGTTTGAACGTGTAAGACATCTTCCTTGATGATTCAGAACAATGAATCTATTGAACACGATGACATAATACAACATATACTCTCAAGTAAATATAGCTCGTAAGCTATTTCTAGTCTTACATTCAAGTTTATATAAATACCGTCACTTAACGTATAGCAAAACCTTTTTTGCAGGTGGAGAACCTTCAAAGCTCTCGGCTTATGTGGATTATTACGGGAGAGTGTGGAAATCTGTTTAAAGCTGAAACCCCTCTTTCAAAGCTTACTATATGACTTCACTGGAAGCACTTTTCGCTAGGTATACTGATAGACATAGGCAGCCTTTTGTTAAACGTTTTGTCAAAACATCAATGTTATTGGAACATTCCTGTCCATTGTTAAACGTGATGTTGCGCACCTGGGGTTCTATTACTACATACCGAAATACCAGTTCGAGAATAAGACGCATTACACTTAATAGACTGGCTCTATCTTCCTAAACTGAACAGATATTAAATTCAAATTCCAGAGGTTACCGTGATCGATATTTTTATAGTAACTATCGTGAGACTGATTCATTATTAAATGATGTAACGGTTTACTCACGCGTATCTATCGGGAGTGCCCGCCTCTTTCGGTTTGCCTTCAGACTGCGGGTTCCGGGAGTCTGATCAGTCGACTCGCGAAATAAATACGCGTGAGTAAACCGTTACATCATTTAACCATTGGGATCGTGGTTGAAGATGGAGTTTCTTGCCGGCTATTCTCCATAGGAATGGCATTTTCGCACCTGGAGTCGATACTGAAATAAAAACTTTTTGAACAGCAGGTGTAGGTGACATGTGCGTGTTTCCTTAGAGAAACCTTTATTACGAGTTGTCACGCTGAGTCACACGGGCGCTGTCAGGTGGTCAGGAGTACAAGGTCGGTGAAACGATTCCATCTTATTATTCTCGCGGGCTATTGTGTGGAGTGAATGTAAAGAACCACATACTAAGTGTTAATGACGATAATTGATCTTCAATGTTGTCTATTATGGATAGTTTGGGCTAATTTTAGTATAAATTCGAAGTTTGGGATGTGTTTTTGCACTGCAATGTTCATGGCTCCTAAATAATATTTAGAAACCTAAGCATTTTCGTTGATAAGGTTACAATAGAAAAATAAAAGTAATTCTTTCCCATTTGAGTTTTTTTTTTGTGTTTTCATAAAAATACGATACAAAGTGAAGTTTCACTTTTTTTACGCTTCTACGCATTACTGTTTTACACGTAACTATATGTATAACTACATAATATTGCACGTTTATTTATAAATCTAATTACTTCCACACCTACTCACACTGTAGTTATACATAAGTAGATGAGAAGCCGTTCATAACCTAACAAAATAGTGGGCAGCGCGGCGAGCCAAGGTCAATGCTATAAGTTAAAAATTTAATTATTTGATGGAATTCTTTAGTAGGTGCGTTTTACAGTCGTATTCCAAACAGACGCATAGCAAAGAGTCACCCTTTACTATTACGCTGACCTTGTCATTTTTACGTGGAATGTAGGAACAAATAGACGTTTTAGAACTTCACTTAGTTGAGTATCTTATTGCTTGTCGTTAGATTGTTACTTAACAGAACAAGGGCGATAGCAAAGCGATGTCAGTTAGATTAATATTATATGAATCTATATATATATATTATAGTAATGCGACGTTTACGTGATATAAATGTCACACATAGCCATTAAACAAATATTAATATTTTATAAGCCGTTAATGTCGCAGTGTGTAGCTAAACGTTTCTTTTATTATAAACACATAACCATGACAAATTAGAAGCCATGCATTAGTTGAATCAATAGTGAAAACAAACAAATATGTGTCTATTATAAGACAATTTATTTCTAGTGTCTATTATATTTATTTATTTATATTGACGTGACTACGGATATAGCAATGATATTAATCACTTGCAGTTCCCAAGCTCTCGTTAATGTCATACAAAAGAAAAAGTTTTCGCAAGTAACGGTACGCTCTATACGTGTGAGGTCAATTTGACGAAAGATCAGACTTTTCTAAGGAATTCAATGGACAGAAGTACAATTGCAGTAAGTAGGTAAATAAAGCAATCAAGCTATTATATACGAATACCTAGTCATATAGGTAGAGAATACTTAAACAGTTCAGTAGTAACTGCTTAAGATGTGAATGCAGACATAGTCACGAGTCACGACTAATTGTGTAAGTACCAAAGAGTTTGCAACACACCATACCTACTTTATATGTGAGAGACAATCGCGAATACTGGTTGCTTGGATGTAAAACGCATTTCAAAAACGAATAAATCAACGTTTGAAAATGGAATATGGCACGTTTCTCTGCGACATAAGTCCGCCAGGAAATTCAATTTATAGGTTCGTTAGGAAACATGGAAAAGATCTTGCAAAAGGAAAAGATGCATACATTCTGCATACTAAGGTAGGAGCTTGAGTTGTTGATATGCAGAACATATAGAAGTGAGACGGGAATGTCTGCCTTCAAGAGTTTCTCTAAACCATGTTAGGGTCAACTTTTAGTGTTCACAGATTAAGCTCACTACCGAATTTTTATAATTATCGACTGCTGTCTATATGGCCACCACAATTGTTTGATATATTTAATCCCATATAAATTCAGCTCCAATTAATGGTTTTAATTACCTTGAAATAAACTAATATTTAAAAGCAGAAACGTATTTTTCCTAAATTAACTCTGCCTTTGGTCCTAACTCCGCATCAAAAAACGGGAAGATATACTCATATGTATGTTATTTCACACAGACCTATTTCCAAAAGTTGTGAAAATCGCTGGAATACAAGTTTGTGTCGACGACTTAACTTCGCACTCACGACGGGAGTGGTAACGAGAGCAACGGATAATGGGTTTCCAGAGTTTGATGTAATTAGGCAATCTCAATGTTTGTATTGAGAAGTTTTGATGACGCTGTGTTATGCTATACAGTTTATTCAAGACCGTCGTCCGATAGATGAAATCATGGAAATGAAATAGTAAAGTAACCTAATGAAATCTATTTTTTCATTACCAAAAGGTCTGATTGAATTAGATTCTCCGATTTATAAATTTCTACTAGAACCTTCCTTGTCGTACCTTTTCAAAACAAAAACAGTGCTAGTACCTTTTCTAACACGCATCGAATATCATTATGTATTTCAATCTTCGCGACTTCCCCGCCTCGGGAACGGAAATTAAAAAGCGATAACATTTCTCAGGAAAATTATATTTTCAAGGTTATAAACAAGGGCATTTATTATTTAGGAATAAGGTCCTTTTAAGGTCTGGCTTACTATTTGCTCTTGTAGTAGAGACTGTTGGCGTTGTAGAAGAGAAATGCCGTTCTAAGATGTGTAGTGCGTTATCTCCGTTTAATACCAGCATAAGTCCTGCTTTATGAGTCATAGATGGTGTGATGCTTTTAAGTTAAGTAGGCGCAAAGCTGCAGAGAGGCTTAATGGTCTCGCATGTGGGTTCACGTACAATTGTGTTATGTGTCTCTGGTATATGTGATCCTACTTCAAAAGGTGCTTGTGATAGAAACCTGTCTCAATATACTTGCGTATTATTTAAAGAGACGAAGTATATGAGACGATTGATTAGCGTCAAAATTTATTGTGATGATTGGGTTCGGGCCGTTGGTTTGCTTTGGAAGGTCAAGAGCAAGTGTTTTTTCTTTTCCACATAAAGTGTTTTGAAAAACCCGTCTCAAACTTAGAATATTTATCTGAATTGACACTTCATCGTTTTTTTGTTTTCCTATTTTTATCAGAAGTGGAACATTGACTACCTAAAGATGGTGAAAATTTTTGATTGTTGTTTTTAACAACAATCAAAAATTTTCACCATCTTTGACATTTTGCTATGAATCTGCTGCAGGCTAAATTCATCTTTTCCTTCATTACTTTTGTCCAATACCAGTTCAATTTAAATTGATCCAAGATTTAAATTAAGAGAAATCTAATCCAATAAAACTTTTGCATAAATCTTTCATACAAATTTCAAAATCTTCAAATTTTCGTCGTTGTCAGGTTTGATGTCAAGAGCGTGGGTTCTCGGCGATACTTTTCCAATGCTAATAAATATAATATCTGTGGCACTGAGATAAATCGCTTTCAGGAAAAATGGTACATAAATCTCACTTGTCATACTTTACAAAGGAGAGCGACTCGCGTGGGATGTGAGCAAACTAGTCCGCAAGTAAATGGTGTTTATTAAGTAGAACGGTAGAATTTTGCTGTCAAAGGAAATATAGGTGATATTTAGTTGTAGGTGGAGCAGGTATTTCTTACTCCAGGTAATTGGAGTGAAGTAGTTAGAATATTTGTTATTATGAGCATTTTCTGTCACCCTACCGGGCTAAGACGTTCCAAGACCTCTATATCTTCGGTTTATTTTTAGGTTGATTAATCTTATTTTCAATTTTATATGTTGAAGTTAAACATAAGTTCAATAAAATTCACGATCCTTATATTTTCCATCTGGACACGCTTAGTAATTATCGTTTAGATTATCCTGAACCGCTTTTGAAGAATAAAAGTTTAAACAAACAAAAAGGCCCTATTATCCAAAACTTAATATTACTTGAGTATTAATATTCCCTCTATTCCGAAGGGACTTAAATTTGAATAAAGTTTAATAGAACTTGGCAGTCACTTAGAGAATTCTTTTGTGAGTAAAGCTGACAGCACTTGTGCGTCCATTATCTGTTAATAGAAATTTGCCAGTACAAGTTAAGGGACAAAAGGCTAACACTTATAATGGAAGTATAGAACCTCTTTGTTGGCATTTGCCAGCATCGTTAATTAGCAATCGGTAAGTCCGTAGTTACCGTATTGTTTAGTTAGCATAATGAATAATTTGCGTATTTACTGTATTTAGTTTTGTAAGCCTTGACCTAATTGCTTCGTTATTGGTTCTTTGTTCGCGGTCGGCTTCATATACTGTAGTAGTTGCGGTTCCGCCCGCGAGGATTTTGGGCGGCAAATAGTAGATTAGTTTTTTTACTCCCGGGAAAATTTTCGTTTATTACTATTATCCTCCCAAAGGTGGAGGGATGCTACTTTCTTTTTTTTTAAGGGTACAGAAGTTTTTACATAGCAGCGTATGTCCTGGGACGTTCCAGTTAATTTCGCCGAAATTAAAATTTAGCTAGTCATTGCAGATTTGTAACAGAAGCTTCCGAACTGTCAAAGTCATGGTTTGCTTGGATTTTTTTATGGATGAGAACAAAAAAATAATAAATAGCATTTCATCTGAAGTAAAAAAAAATACATCTAAAACACTTATTCAAGTCACCAAGGGCGAAAAAATAATTTTCAAGTAACAAGTATCCTGTACATAGACATCAAAGTTTTCTGTTTCCCGAGAAGGGACTGACGTACATTATACCCACGTTCGTCACTTCCATGACAGATATTAAGCGAGGCTTCATGTGTTGTGTCGGAAGCAATACATTTGTCATCTATCTGACAACGAATATTATATTTTATTTGGTTATATCACAAGTAAAATGAAATGTCGTCGTACTTAACACGACGGTGTTGGTTCCATGTGTATGGAATGGTGTTTCTTTATTTGCCCGAATCATCTTTTTTCATGTGCTTGCGACTAATAAAGGTTAGCAGTCGGTTTTGTATAATGAGCCATATCACCTGCGAGGCGAAAATCATTCAGATTACAAAATCCCACCAAAATTCCTTCAATACAACTAAAACATGTACCGGCTGAAGTGAAAGTTTATACCTTACAAGCTTACCCAATTAAGAGTTCTATAATCTAAGTTTGGATTTTATATAATTAAGTCGAAAAATGTCCAATAAAGAATCATAGTCAGCAGTCAGCGTGTTTTAAAGCCAAAGCAAAATGCTGTGTTTGCATTCCATTTATCATTGCAAATATTTATTAAGCTAAGCGTGGCCTAACCTGTCACCAAGTTTGGCAGGTTGCCGCAAACGAATGTTGCATGAGACGGCAAGTTTAATGAAATGGCTACAGTGACTATGCGGTACTGCCAAAAGATACAGATACACGTGGCTAAACGCGTCCTTGAACTTTTGCAGTTATAGTATACAGTGACATAATAACACCTTTGTTTAGTTTAGCTTTCGCCCACGACTAGCGCTGCTTGGATTTTGGATGACACGACGGGTATAATATCTCTTTTAAATCGATTGGTTACTCTCCGCCCTAGTGGACGATTGGTATTTTTTGTTCGTTTTATAATAATTACTATTTAAGAAATTTAATCCTAGTCACATGCCAAAAGATATCTAGACTTAAGACAAGCAGCCGTGGATCACTCAAACACTCGTCTTACGCGAGGATCGAATGCGAGATACGTCGCGCTCGGTGGTTTTGGCGTGGTGACCTCAACCACTCGGCTATGAGTACAGTCAAGTTAGGACAAAAGCCTGCAGTCTCTTTATGAAGTTTAAGTAAGAACTGTTTGGAAGTTTAGTATAACAACATATTACTATTTGATGCCTGTAAACAAAGCAAACACTCTCACTTTTAAATAAAATTTTACCAAACAATCTCGTATTTCACGAACAAAATATAAGACAGCAAACAAACCCGACCTCTCACCGCGCCCTATACCTAACTACGTCTATCCGTACCGCCGCCGACACGTTTCCCTGTCACAATATTCATTCCTGGATTTTATTCGAAAACAAAACACTCGTTTTGTCCGCTACTCGCAGAACGGCACTGTTATGCGGGATTTGTTCAACTGTATAGTTAATTTCGTTTGAAATGTTGTGGGCCTGTATTTTATCTTTCCGTTATTAAAATATTCTCAGATGTCATTAGCTAATTTTTAAGACGAAAATGACATTCAGTAAAGTTAAACATGGTGAGGGAATTATTTTGATCTGAAATTGCTCCGAAGCGAGCTAGTATGGTGATCAATGGTCGATCTTTCTCTGTAAGGAAGGAAGGGAGAAGAAGGAAGGCTTATATCCTTATTAGTAATTTACATTTCTTTTCATGTGCTACAGGCTATTGCCTGTATTATATTGCCTACTAATTTAATTGCGCTCGCATTTTTGTATATGAATGCAAAATTAATTATTTAAATGAACAAATTTTTCACATGACAAATCAAAGAGTTTACTCATCCGTGAGAGAATGAACGTTATTCATGAAAAATAATTACCATTCGTGTAGGTGTACACGTGTTGACAGAAAGCCTTCTGTTATCACTCAAACATTTCAGAATGGGAGCGTAATAACTCAATAAAAAGTTGAATATTCGATGAGTGGTATTAAAAATAAAAGTCATAACAAGCAAAGTTGTCTCGTTGAACTCATATGTAACTAAAGCGTATCCTGAACTAAATGTAAATTCTAGTTAAAATGGAGAGCTCAAAGGAAATACGAAAGCAAAAAAATGGGAAAACGGGATTTCAAATGTCGAGGTTTCGGGATTCTCGTTTCGTTTTACCACAACGACACAACTTTTTTGGGTCGTGTAGAGTTCGTTATTTTGACTATCGAGTTTCTAGAACAGGCTGACCAAACAGTATATTGGAAATCTACATATAGATAATTGTATTAATGCTCTAACTAAAAGTAATAATATAAATGCGATATAGAATGATTCATTTCCTACATACAAAAATACGATTATTCGCAAAAGGAATTATTTTAAGAAGATAATACCAAAATTTCTTTTTTTACTTATATTCCTAACATTTCGTTTCAAGGTATCTTATGACACATCTCCCTTACATATGTCAAATAACAATACAAAAAACACTAACAAAACATAACCCATTTTCACATAAGCAATATCTGTCTTTGTGAACGTGTTCCAAGAAGATAAGTCTTAAGATATCACGTCACAATTACAAGTGGAGACTAGATCTCCAGTGACCTTGGAATTTGCAAATCAGCCGAGAGCTAAAGGGCCCTCCATCGGTTCAGCTGGATCAGGGATTTGGAGAGCATCGGGCGACACTCAACGAATATAATAAAATTAAAATATTGAGTGGGTGTCAAGTAGTTGAGTGCTGGTTAAGGATACTCCGGACAAGTGCTCTTCTACTTTTGTTTAGGTGGCAAGTTTAAAGTTAGACGTGATTGTAGAAAAATAATGTCTTATAATCAAATTAATTCTGGGTTTCATAAATACCAAGTTATTGGGTAGAAATGGGAAAATCAGTAATACTTCGGGTAGCATTTTCCGTGCCTTACTTTTTGGTTCCTAAGTAAAAAGGTAAGACATAAACTTACCTTGGATGATGAGCAGCGACGTCACCCAGAACCAGTGCATCCACCAGTGCAGTGTCATGACGACAGTTTGGTATTATCTGCTGACTATTATCGACCTGAAACAAACAGTAAACATGTTTACAAAGATTGTAAAAGCTCTGCGACTGTTGGCAATTCACATGACTGTATAGAATTAAGGAAAGACTAGTGATGCGACATTGTTTTCTAAAGTGCTAGGGGATATGTCAATTGGCCCTGCTTGGAAACAAACAGCTCAATTGTAATAGTTGCATAATAGCACTGCTTTAAGATGAGTATCCATTTCAGCATTCACCTTTTCTTTCTCGTCTTCATTTGCAAAGTAAATAATTTAATTTCATAAAACATCACTTTAATGTTACTTTCAATTGTATTTCTTGTCTAGTTCTAATCTACCGCAGTGCTAATGGTGCAGGATAATGATGGCTCCCATCAGCTATACTTGACTCTAGTAGTGTTGGGTGTCATTATGATAATGATAATGTCCAATGTGAAGATCGAGTCATTTAGCGCGATTGAAGACCTCAAGGTTTCACTGAAAGTAATTGAGAATCTCACTTGTTACGTGCCGTTAGATCATGTTATTCACTTTTCAATCTTCATCACTCCTAAACTCGTTAAGTTTATGTTAGTCGTTTCTAACATCTTTTTTGTAATCCTAACGATTAATTTGCATCTTATATTATTAATATAGGTACATAATGTTCCGTCGATAGTTCCATCATCAGATCAGCTCTTTGTTTTCTAAAATACTGCATTATCACGCAAAACACATGTGCAGACAAAAAACAGCACAGTTGGAAACCGGGATGTGGACCAAATTCAACTTTCAAGATTTGATAACAAACTGACAACGGGACGGGAATCTAAGAAAAGCTTGTAATAAGATTTATTCTATCATTAAATCCCAGATTCCTAGACACAAAAAGAAAACAAAATAGAAAATAACAATTGAAATCTGTACGAACTCCTTTATTAATTTCAAAAAACAATAAATCCGCCAACCGCCAGCACGGCGCAGTCTTTTCATGTCACATATAAATTCACAGCTGAATTTACGACGCATTAATTCCACATTTGCCTTTGAAACTGGCTTTTTCATTGAAGTGTTCACAAAGAGCGTCGGGGGTAATTGAGTGTGCGGATATATTATAAAGTGTATGTTGTTACAGGCGGGATTCAATTACAGGATAAACTGGTTTGGCCTAGACTGAACGTAGTTGTGAGTAGCGCTCATGATGGAGAATATACCTGTAGAGGTAAAGAGGATATTACCATGAAGGCGTCTTAGGAGCATGTGGAATTAATGAGGTTCTTAAAGTAAAGTGTAAAGCTTGCTTAAATTGGTAGGTAAGTATAAATACATTTGTAGAGTTGATTAGTGGATCTTGTGTTTATGGAAAATAAATCATATTGTAAAATAGCGGCTCTCAAAGGTTTAGGTAGGACTTGACATTAAAAAACCAAAAATGGCTGAAAATTAAAAACGTTTTGGGTGTCTAATGCGGTGTGGGTTGAATGTTTGTGTAACCCCCGCGACACAAGGACTAAATTCCTTAGTGCGGGAGTCGATAAAAAAGGGCAATACAAATTGTTCAGTGGTTCAGTTCAGAGTTCAGCGTTATTTTTCCAAACACGCACCGCTAGACGACGTCTTATAATAATAACTAGCTTTAAACAGAAAATCTGTTTAAAGTGCGATGTTCAATTCAAATTAGGAAAAATAATATCGCTCTGAATTTTGATTTTCTCAGTTAAGCAAAAGGCGAGAATTTACATGGTTCTATAACAAAGGATATTACCGATCCTGTTCGCGAGCGGTCTTATTAGTCAGTACCGTCTTAAGTTGGAGGAGGAAGAGACTTTGCTCTAAATTTTTGTAGTCTAGGAGTAAATATCTTGGGCCACAATTTAAAGCTCTATACGAATACAAAACTGTATACTTCTTTTGAAACACAAAAAAGACGATAACTAGACTTATACTGTCTTAAGGATGAAAATGCAAATTTCATCCCGATTTTTTCTGTTCTTCTTCATTTGGTCTACGAATGTGGATAGAATGAATGACACATATAACATACGGTCAGTGAATTTTATTCAAAACATTGTTGTAATAGGGGTTTTTCAAGCGGTGCTCACACGAACCCAGACACCGGGCAAATATTTGTGGACGTTGTTTCGTGTTAACATCGACTGTTCGGGGATTAAATCGAGCATCATATTTACAATGTCTGTGTTTTATATACCTACCTTACTTGCAAGAGCTTAATCAATAGGATCAGACGTACTGGTAGTATGTGGTATTATTGTAAATGCTAAACCAGCTTCATATTTCAATCAAAGAATAATCGGAACCAACTTTACATTTCAATCAAATAGTTTATCTTAGCATTCATGAATTCAACTCCAATTTAAAACGTACAGCAAAAAAAATGCAATCACCCAAGCCTTTGTCGAATTTAAGCATTATTTGTCACAACACAAAAAAGCGTAATTTTACAATACAGCCTTGAGACTGACAAAAACATGTTTTACCTACCTTCTGTTGAAACATATTTAAGTAAAGTAACTTTGTCGCTTGTGCTTCACAACTCACAAAGGGGATTAGCTAAGTACTAGCAATCCGTAATACCTGGGTCTCAGGTTGTAAATTTTCGTTCATTAGAAACAAACGCGTCTGTACGAAGTTTAATTAAAATTTTATCATGGGTATGCTGCGTTTGATAGAACTTTTCGTTGAATGGAATAAGAGTTGTTACTACAGTGTTCCAGACTTTTTTTATTTTCTCTTATAAATAACTTTCACAAAAATATATAGTTTAAGCTTAAGCTTTTTTGACGAGACAGAAGCGTTAATTCCTATTGTGACAAACATATTGTATGAGATCTTTATCAAGTATATTGTAGGAGGGCTCGTCACCCATCTATTTTCTCCAACACCACGTGATTGCTTTACTGACGTTAATTTGAGGGAACATGCCGGAAAATTACACGAGAAACGATGTGCCTTGTCGGGTTGAGAATTATCTTATAGTGATGAAGGTTGGGACTTTAAGAGGTGTTTATGAGAAACAAATAGGGTTGAATGTTTAGTTCCTTGCAAATGATGTGGGAAAAGAGAAACAGAAACTGTTCTTTGAATTGATAACTGAATAGAATAGAAGAATAAAATAGTTATTTATTTGAAAGAATATTGTTACAATAGGTGTTTTATGTACAACAATAGGTTCACAATATTTTGCTCGTACAGCCAGCGTACGAATATTTTATAGTCTAGGACAAAGACTCGTAATTTTCAGGTAAAAAAGATTTTTATTTGGATTTCCAATATCAAAAGATTACAAAAATTAACTTGCTTCAGTATTCGCAGGAAACTTTGCAAAAGCAAACATTTTTGCCAGATACTTACGCAATTGCCGGTATGATTTGTCATAACGTGAGTCATAATGACAGCGCTCGTTTCAGTGAAAACCCCAGTGCCCTTGCACGTCACGCAAAACGCGAATAGGTGAGAGATCAGACAGACAGTGTCGAGGGTCTTCTCACAGTTCAGGTAATAAACAAATACTGAGGAAATAAGACGAGGATTGAAAAGTGCTTGAGCTCTTGTACTATTATTACAATCGTTATTTACTACGTAATAATGTTGAACAATAAATTTCGTGCTTGTGCCTTTGACACAATGTGCTGGGAACTTCCAAGTCCCAAGTCTTAACAAAAAACAAGAAGTCTTAAGTTCGAAAACGGCTAACGACAGTTTTTTGTTTCGGTAAGTTCGTTCCCGCAGTAAAAAGTCGGTGGAAACTGTAATCGACTGACATGGCTCTATTTGAAGAACTTAAGTATAAGAAGCTTAGTTCGAATAGACTTTAAAAAAATAAACAGTTTGGTGAAGTTTTGAAATAAAGTTTGTATGGTATGGGGAAAGTGCGATTACGTTGGTTTAAGCCAATAACCTTGCTACATTAATCGGATCTGTAAACTAGGTCACCTCATTTTAAATACAAGGTTTGTAGTGATTACTTTTAAAGACTAATATACTTCCTATATGTAGTGGGATCACACACAGTGGGAGCTGAACACTAGGTCTAGATCAAAAAAAGGGTGTTTATTAATTATATCATACGTCCTGAACGAGGAACTAATCTGAGGGCTGATGATTGTGTGGTACACGACGAATGTTCCTTAAGTGCCTACCGTAAGAGTATCTTAAAAGCAATCTACCTGCTTCCACACGCTGGAATAATAGATAAAGGCAGCGAGGGCTCAGCCGTAAGCTTCTTATCTCTTACTTGGTGAGGGGAACTAATGGATACTTATTCATTTAGCGGCGGGTTTGTGTTCTCAATACGTCGGCCTCAATGGTTAATGTAAGGTAGGTGCTTTGGTTGACGAATTTAAATGAAATCATTAACTTAAGCTTCAACCATGGTAGCATCAAAATAAGTAGTAAAATCCTTATTAATATTACTCTTTTATTAAGGCATGTTCACATTCAGCCTTGCGCAACACTTGTTCCCGACGAATACCTACTTTCGCAAGAATAAATACATTCATCCCAGATCCACAGTGGAATATAAAAGGCTCTGGAAAATTTACGTCCTGTATTCGTCAAGGATGAAAGTGAACCACCCCTTACAGTCCGTTGGTTTTGTTGGCGGATACAAATGTGCTGTGCACGGGATTTCGTGGATCAAGGTGCGTGTGACGTCATTGGAGGTTAGGGTAGTCGGATCGATCCTTTTTGGGTTGTTGAATGAATTCTCTACGGAGATTTGATGAAGATAAGAAATAAGACGAGGTTAAGCGGCATATCGTGAAAGGTTTGATTCAATTTGGGGTTATTAGGCAATCATAAAGATTGGGATTTACTTGTAGCTCAGTTATGAGAAACATTTACAGAGAAAACCATTATATACTCGATTAAAGATTTTTCAAATTAACAAGGACAATAGCCGTCACATAAAGCTGCAATTTTAATTCTCCGCGATCTCGTTCGAACTAAATCGGGTTAAGTTAGTCGAGAGAATGAATGCTCGAAGTTTTTTCTCCTTTAACCTTTGTGGCTTCTTCATTTTCTATTCAGAGCAGTCTAGGCGTCTTTTTATGAAAATCCTTTACCAACTCGGGTAATTGAAAGCCTCGCTATTGAGTATGAAATATCTTTATCGGAAAATGAAACCGTCTAAAAATAAATTTAGTATATATCTAGTCTACTTATGTATGAAAAATCCAATATTAATATCTTTTGTTCTATCAAATACTTTAAAAACTAAAAATTTGTGAACTAACATGAAGACGGCTATCTTTGAAGAATTCTTTGAACAAAACAAAACTATTTATTCTATTCAATTAAGAGATGCGACGTGCAGTACATTCACCTGCATTCATGAATGGAATTGAATGAAATGAAATTGTAAAGTTTCGAAGGAGTGATACAATTTTCCGAGAACTTTTTTAAGAAAATTCTTCAGAATTTGCAAGATAACCTACGTCCTACATGGTTAGTGACTAGATGACAATGGTACATGAACTAAGAGCACATCGACATCGTTTGTCAGGGCATACAGCGTGAAGCGATTACCTTAGTACTCTGATACTTGTGCGACATGCTTTGATAAGCACGACCTGCTAAGAGAGCTGGGCTAAGACAACAATGGTTATTCAGACGACAGTTTTGTCATGCGAGATGTAGGTTGTTAGAAGAAACCTAAGCTGAACAATATCTAAGATGGTTGGATGCGTGTGGGTAATGTAGCAGATGTTTTATTATTATTACAACGTCGCAACGATATTTTAGTAAAAAACTCTGTCTATATCAGATCTAGGCTTACAGACAAGTTAAGTTTTTCAACGAATCGGTTGTATTTATTTGACTGAAAGTCAAAGCCACGTGATTTGACAATTTTAAGCACCACAATCTTCCTGTACCTCGAAAGCTTAACTATTAATTCAGTCTGTAGATCTAATACTAAAATAGTGCAGAACGTATTAATTGGTATCCGTAACTAATCAGTTTCGAAATCCATTTAAAATGAAATTATATTCGGTTATTTTTTACATTTTCAGTAGCAGACAGCGATTGAGAGCGGCAAAAAATGGTCGAAATTCAGTATCAGTAGCAATATCCTATATAATTCTCAGCTGGTTATATTAAAACGTGAGTTGAATTATAATCAGCACATTTATCATATTAGATGATATAAGCCTGTTTACGTTTTATAAGGGAAGATCTCGGGAACATTACTCAGCTTTCTGAAAACGTGTGAAATGGAAGCCGCAACCGTCATAAACAGGTTGTATGCTACTGTAGGGTTTGAAAGCCCTCTGGGAATGAGTCGGGCGCGCCGTCTTTGAGAATATGCGGGTGCATATGTGAGAAATGAAACTTCATAAGCTACTACATTAACTCGACAAGATTCAAGCCATATCAAAATACGGTAAAAGCTAATGTTTATTAAAGAAAAAATGACTCCTGCTTTAAAGAATTTAAACGTTGTGTCGCGGGGAGTTTTATAAACATTCAAGTCACATGTGCAAAGACACCCAGACTTAGGACAAGCATCAATTTGTTTATTTTCCTAGCCACAATAAAACCACGATTGAACCTTAAAATATGAACCTTCTTCTAAACGCGAGTAATAGATAATTCACTTTGCCGTCAACGACATTTTGTTCAAATCCAACCTCGATCATGATAAATATGCCTGTAAGCAGACAAAAGGCATTCTTCGAATAATACGGACTTGATAGCCTTTTGTAAAACATTCCATTATTTTCTAGTTCTATTTCAGGACTCACAATTCCATTATACGACAAACCCATTAACAAAAGCACTCGAAAAAGTGAGGAGTGAGTGAGGCTCGTGAGTTCTAAGAGTAGTGCTTCTATTGTTTGCCAAGTAGTTTCTGCGGGGAGTCATGATAACAGAACTGGATGCCGAATATAAGTCTGACGAACGTGGAACATAGGTAAGTCGGAGGAAATGTTATGCTGGCTTCCCGCGCGTCATAACTATTGACGATTGAAGGCGAATAAATTTTAGCGTATATAAATATGAAACGTTGCACGAAAGTTTCAGTTTGTAGATACACCCAAATAAGTATGTATAATTACTTTCTAAATTGTTCTAAGACACCGACTGACAAACGGTGAAGGAAAACATCGTGAGGAAACGTGGATTCAAAATAGCCATCCCGCAGTGACCTAGCATGGTGATCAATGCTCAAACCTCCCCTATACAGGAAGGGGCCTGTACCCAGCAGTAGGCTGTACATAGGCTGGTATTATTATGATTCATGTGACAGGCAACAAAGAAGACAACATGAATAAAAATGGCGATGATATAGCTAGTATTAGGCTAGTGTAGAGGCACTTCCACAACTTGCCTGTATTCCATGGTCACAAGGGACGGGAGTATTGTGTTTGTTCTTTGTTGACGCAGAGTACATGCCCCAGGTATTCAGATGGCTTTCAACGAGATTGTTCCTTTTGAGAGTTGGTAAGAGACAATGGGGAATGTTTGTTAATTAGTACAAGTAGGTACTGCATGGAGATTACTAAGTGAACATTGGTATTATTAGGGGTAGATAAGCCAATCAGGTCAATAATAATGGTAAGGGTGAAGATTAAAAACGACTTTATATTTTCATTCAGCTCATAGATTGACGGCACGTGAGGTCAACACGAAAAACCCGCAGAGGGCAACGTTTAGCGGGTTCGATCCCCGTATAGGACAAGTATTTGTGCGATACACACTATCTGTCCTGAGTCTGGGTGTCTTTGTGCACGTGCACGAGTTTCTTAATTCGTTTAAAAAAATATAATTTACTTAATATTTTACAACCTTCGGTGACTTTTTCCTTAAGATCCTCAAAACAGCACTGATTTTCTTAAAGGTCCACAACATGTACGTAATAAATATTTATTAATAGCATTTCTAATCTGACATTATCGCAGTACATTAACTTAAATGCCGACACTTCATTACGATCAAGGCTTCCGATAGCCGAACATTCCACGCACTATTTTCAGTACGTTCTAAGAATAGATACGGTTTTCTTCCAAAGAAAATACCCACGAGATTTGTTAAGGCTGGTTTCACAGTTGTCCGGGAAAGCCGTACAGCCCGTCCGTAAGGAATCCCGGAATGGAGACACATGTGCGCGGCTGAAACATCGTTTCACAGCCACGCGGATTAATCCGGACGCGATCTTATCCGGGTTGACCCCGTTCACGGTAGGCTACCTGGATAGCCGAGTGGTGTGGGTCACCACACCAAACCCACTGTGAGCGATGTGTCGACGTTTCGATCTTCGTGTGGAACACCATTTGTGTGATCCTCGAATACTTTGTTTTGAGTGTGGGTGTCTTTATGTATGTGAATTGAATGTTTGTGAAACCATATGCGACAAACGGATTAGATTCCTTAGTGCACGATTTTATAAGAAGTAAGAAAAAGAAAAATAGTTTCAGATAACTGCAGGCGATACTGTGTGTCTTTTGTGTCTCGGCATTTATGGGTCTCTCGAGTAGGTGTGAAATCAGCCTTAGTCTCCACTCCATTAATGTCTTAGGGATTACGCAACCGCTGCAGGATTGAAGGAAAGGATCGATAATCCTTTACTTCCAATATCATTGCCTCATCTATCAAGTAATGTGGTCCCTTCGTGGCACTTGGGGTCTTCACATTGATGCAGATCGACTAAGCTATGTAGAAAATGTACTACCAAGTGACTACTATAAAGTTGTTACAGTTTACATAAAAATCAATAATTTGGGTTCTCCACATTTTATTATGCTTATAGTCACGTCTAATTTTGCAGAAAAAAACAGTTCTAGGGAATAAAAAAATAGGGCTATAAAATATATGTAGATATTTTCCTATTCTCATCCCTACCCAATATGCACACAAAATCTCATTAGAATCGGTCGAGCCGTTTCGGAGGAATTTAATTTCATATTTTGTGACACGAGAACGTCACATATTACATCCACATTTTTTGTTGATGTCACAAAGTTTCAGTTCCGGTTTACAGAGCTATCGAAAATGGAAATGTAGTACAAACTCCACCCGTTCATTACTGTTGCTATGCCCCATGAGTCTAGCTTCCACGCAATATTTGTCTAACCTAACGATATTTGTCTGGTGTCTAGGTGTTTGTGCTAGTAAGATTTATGAAGCGAAATCGGAACTCTGTGACGTAAAAACATGCATTAATATTAGTACAATCTTTGTATCTTTGACAGGTAATATTTCATATCTGACATAAACACATGATTGTGTTTATGACGAAAAATGTTATTCCTACAAAAAGTCTTGTTATTTGTGACTTGTAGCCTCATGAATAACATGATCTATAACATGGAATTTGAAACATCTTTACTATGTGTATGGCTTAACTCCTTCACAGGAGGTTTTATATTTGGGCTCTAAGCGCTAGGTCAGTTTGCGATCAGCGTTATTCTAAAATCAGCTTAAGAGCTTATAGCGGGTACGTAGAACAGCGTTTTAAAACAAACCTTGAAGAAGGAATTTTGCCAATGAAGAAGCGAGATCACACAGTATATACCAGCGTCGTTAACGGAAAGGGTTCTGTTTTCAGTCTCATTTTCAGTAATCAATAATCTTGATTTGTCCTTTAAGAAGATCATTTTAGACACGCAGTATAATTACAGTATGTATTTCTATTCGTATTATGTATAATTCGCATCTATCTCCGGGTTATTTATGTTATTTAACTCTTTTTATATTATGCACCCGTCTTATGATCTCTGTATCACCCTTTGATTGACTGGTAGTGAATTCGTATTAAGTCCACCACTATACCTCCATTGTCCATGTATATCAAGTGTCAACACAATGTTCACCTCTAATAACGCTAACAGGAACCACTATACATTCACTTTCTTTCCGCGCGTTGGCTTAGCGACCCAAAATGTGTCTTGGCCTGTGATACCAGAGAAGGCCTCTTTACCCGACCTTTGGCCAGTTCTCGCCAGTCATCGGCCTGAAGAGGCCGAAGGATCACCCACTCACTTCACATTGTGTCAAATAATCGAAGTTGATAATAACAGCTGAAGATCACTTACCGACTACGCTCGGCCGAGATCCCTCAGCTCGCGATCATACGCGCACCGGACACGCCGAACAAAACCTAGAACAAAGAAACACTCATTAGTATGTAAAATGGTACATATTCTCTGTTCGATCTGCTTAGCGTGATTGTTTAATAAGTGTGCGTTTGCACGCGATATATAAGTATGTTTTTTTAAGGTAATTGCAGTTTGCAGTATCTAATTTGTTCAGTAATAGATCTAATAGATGTTTTGTGTTCGTTTCGTTGTAATAGTTTTGTATATATGTCTGTATCTTAGTTGCAGATTGAAAGGCACGAATGACACTCATAATTGAAAAACATAATTAGTCTGTGTGACTCAGGCTTGACCAATTTTTTAAATAAAATTCCTTCTTTTTTTATTAACACCTCGAGAAACTTTAATTAGCCCTACCTTTGTTGAAAACTAAATTAATAACAAACAACTATGTCTAGTATTGTAAATTGTTGGTTTAAGTTAATAACAACTTTAAGGGCAACGCCTTGATACCTTAATTGCGTATTTGATTACCAACCAAACGAAGCATTTAGAAAATTAATATTGTTTAGCGAGCTTTCATTCATCACAAGAATAAGGAATTTTACTAAATGGAACTTTTTATTCATCTGCCTGGATGTCGCTTATACCTCGCAATATTAAAGCCTATGTTTTATCTCAGGGTTTTAGTAGTATTCTTAAAAACAATAGACGAACAGTTCACACATACATTTTTACACAAAAGCTCATTTTTACACACTCGTTTATTAAGATTTTTTTACATACGTACAAACTTCTTCTGTCTTCTGTCTTCATAACATTCATCTTTTAACGCGATTTGGTGAATCTTTTTACCTACTACCATATCTAACAAAAAATGTGCAGTTGCATGAAAGTTTTCGAAGAAACAAAGGCTTTGTTTACAAGCATTAGGTATTATACATATCTGTGTACTTTATGTATATTTATAGTTTCAGAAACTACCTTAATTTATGAATAGCATAATATTTAATAATGAAGTGTGTTCGTGACCATAATCGGTGTTGTGGGCGCCAAATCATTACAAACACTCCTACTAGGGTATAATTAAACGTCACCCTAAAGTTTACCAAATAAATTATTTAAGCTTTACACAACAATCCGTTTTTGTAGATATATTTAACTGCTGTAAAATCTAGATATAAATATTGTTATATTTATACTAGTTGTTTCTTGCGGTTTGTCTCGTTGTCGTCGGTTACAGCTGCAAAAACATTACTCTCCTTTAAAGCAGTCGGCTAAAAGTGATGTATGAGTTGATTGATTTCGTTTCGTTTTCTATAACGTTTGCGTGGCACCCTGGATGGTTTAGTTTAACAAATCGGGATAGCAGAACAAAGTTCGCCAAATAACGCTGTGGAGCTAAAACAATGTACTAATTGTGACAAATTAAAATTTCTAAATCGTTTTTACGACGATTTCCATGCACCTAATCTCGGTATCGCTTCACAGCTGATTGGCTATCGGAGACGGCCTTGATCAGTCATCTCTCTAGATTTAATTACGCGACAACACTGATGAAAGACAGCCTCAGGCTTATGTGGCAATACTCAATTCAATTAGTTAGAGTTTTGAAAATGTTTCGAAGTTGAGTCGAAATTGAATCGGCGTTTGTATTACAAATTGAATACTTGTTCAATTTGTTATTTAGTTTAAAAGTACGGACTAAAGCTTATTGTGGGGGCCTTGGTTTAGGGCTCGGACAATACAGGGGGCAAAGTTACATCGCACTATCGTGGTCTCAAATAACCCTAGCTAATGTTGACTCCTTGATGTTTTATTAAAAAAGTACTACGCTGCTTAATCTGCGCAAGTGTCTAATTCTATAAAATAAAACCTAGATCGGTTTCATACTAAACTTATTCCATGTAAAAGTATAGTATCTTAAAATCTTAGACCATAACCTAAAACAAATCAAAATCCAAACAATATAGTAAGAAAACCAATTTACCAGGAAATATTTCCTTAACGAGGTTCTCATTGCATAAAAACAAATTGCAAACAATTAGCAAGAGATGGTTCCTTTTATCTTTCGCCAGTACAAAAGAGATAATATCTCAAATACAAACAAAACGTTGACATTTATGTAATTTGTTGCGGTGACGTTAGCTTATTGTATCGCTAATAGATCACTCAGTACTTTAAAGTAACAAAGGAGTATTTAGTATTAAAGACTTTGAGTAATGGTTCTTTATAATAATAAGACTTTTTAGGGTTAACGGAAACCTGAAACTATGGCTCTGTTGTCCGTCTGTCTGTTGCAAGGCTTTTATGGATGATATGAATTGAAACAGTTTGGCAGTTGATTTTGACAGATTATTTTTTGCGTGGTTACGCAAAGATTAGTCCGGTTATTAAAATGATATTTTTTGGAAATTTGTTTTCTTTTATCCTATTTGTGTAAAACCTTAAAACTCAGTATTTCAAAACCGGTTCGTACTTGACCGTTTTTTTAATTCATCTCATCCTTCTTTCATCATTTTGTGAATCATAAACAAAGCAAAATATTACATTTAAAAGTATGAATAAAAGAAATGTATTGAAATGAAATGAATTGTGGAATAGTCAATAGAATACGATAAGTGTATACTAGTACAGTAGAATTCATTGTTGTTCATTTAAATCGAATCGATATTGAAATTGCAAATCGATTCTAATGTGAAAAATTATATTACGTAAACTATCGAAGTTATTTCGCGGTTGAAACGTGAATTTATTCATTTTAATATTAAATCACAGAAAAATAGAATTGTTTAAAGAAATTGCATAACAATCAAACAGAATCAGAATATTGTTTAACCATAATATTCTGCTCTTTCAATATATGGACAGCTTTTAGACAAGTGACGTTTACTTCAATGTATTGTAAGAGTTTGGATCCGCACTCGAAGCGATTATGCTTATTGACAGTCTCATACAGATGTAATTTATTTCAGACTAGCTGTTGCCCGCGACTTCGTCCCCGTGGGTAGAAGATATAAGTTATGATTTATACCTGCCCTGTTATTTTGACATTTTCCATTGTATCTTCGCTCCTATTAGTCGCAGTGTGATGATATATAGCCTATAACCTTCCTCGATGAATAGTCTATTCAACACAAAAAGAATTTTTCGATTTCGACCAGTAGTTCCTGAGATTAGCGCGTTCAAACAAACAAACAAACAAACTGTTCAGCTTTATATATTAGTAATATAGAAGTATAGATATAATAATAATTGATGGGATGAAATTATATTATTGGTCACGAGACTTGATCAAAGGACGAAACGAATAAGTTCAATGCCAGCTTTCGTTAGTTGATAATATGTAACATGTCTACTTGCAACAGCGTGTTATCATTTTATCGATTCGCTAATCGATAAAACTGATTCCCCGATAGATTACAGCTGTTATGGTCCTGTAGAATTTTATCAATTAATTCCAGTTAAAGTTCAATCAAACTTTTGTAAGATGCTGTAAGAATATTTTTTGGATAAATGACACTTAATGGTTAATTTCTCAGTTTTTTGGAAATAAATTTAATTTGTTTTAGCAACAGATCAGCGTCAAAATGGACTATAGAGGATAATTTCTAAGGAATTTGAAATCTCAGAGCTTTCTGAAAAAATCGATAGAGCAATAATGTATTTAGGGTTTAAGTTAATCTCCAAATAGGCAATATACATTGACTCAAAAACGTCGTGACGCAATCAACCATAAAGACATCCTATTTAAAAGAACCTTTCAACATTGAAATTGTGCTCATTTAACAAAACAAAAGAGTGATATTTACCGTTCGTGTTCCGCCGCGCTGGGTCCGAGTGTACTCTCAACAAATATTTGAGGTTAGGCCAGCCTACACTATACAGGGTGTCCAGTATATGTTCTATTTAAATAGCTATGTGGATATTGGGTGAAGGTCATTTTAGTTAGAGATTAGTTTCATTAAACGAAAAGGTTAATTTTGGTGTTGCGAGGAATAATTTAATCAAACAATAAACAGTGGAACTTTAATAATTAATTTTAATGATTTATTTCGACATGTGTCCAAAATCACAATAAATGAAGATAATATTTATGTTACCTTTAAAATACACTTGTTTTATAATATTTAATTTCATTACAAGTATGATGACTAAGAACGAGTACATATTAAAGTAATAAGTTATTTTTAAAGGATTGATGAAGCAATGGCTTATTCAAATTACACCGAGTATAATTTACAGTATGATTTACATAACTATAACATATAATAAGCTATAAGTCATGAAAATCTACATAATTATAACTAGGCTCTCAACTTTATCGATTCGTTATTATTTTATAAAGTCCCACGGCTGGGCATAGGCTTCTTCCCGTACATTGTGAAGGGTTGAGCATTGAATAGTATATTATTTATTTGTCATCTATTTGTTATAAACATTAAAACAAATGACGCTGTGGATGGAACATCCATTTAGATCATTACGTTGTAAAAGTAATCAGACTCAACTCTGAATCACTCACTGAAAATACAATTGTAATATGTTATTCACAACACATGAAAAATACCTTAAATTAACTTGCTTGATCGCCCAATATTAGCGGGTCGAAATCTTCGACGAGATTAAAGATTTACTGTTGTTCTTGAAAATTTAATTTACCTGTAAATGTAAGAAACTATTCCTTTTCGAGATTCTTAAGCAATTTGTAATGTTGGACAGGAACTTTCAAACTTAGCACAAACTGCATTCAGACGAGATATCAAAAGAGATTAGAGAGAGAGAAACGAGATTTCCACAGCTGATGCAAAATTGAATTGTTCCAACCATAACCAGTAAAGGCTGTATAAAACTTATACTGATCTGTTAGCAATTTAGCGTGTGACACCATGTATGCGTCACCCTTGTAAATATCGTCGGCATACGTGTGTCAGCGTCACACAAATAAAAAGATTCAATAATGAACAATCGCTGTCAATCGCACGCACACATAGCGCCTCGAGCAAAGATGAGTTCAACGTTCAGTTCCAAAATAAAATAAAACAATGCTATTCCAAAACAATAGAAATTCAACGGACTATTTTAAAATGGAGGCTGGATTCAATTAAAAGATTATCGAGAAGCCTGCTCTGATTGGCTAACGCTTTGTCGTAGTAATCCTGTCTAGACTAGTTTTTTTCCATGTAAAAAGGTTATATTCGCAGCTTTGTTGATTTAACGAATCCATTGTATAAGGGAATAAAAGAGTTCATTTACGCCACAAACTGAAATACAAATGGTTTTGAGATCACTCATTAAATCAGAAAACAGTTTTTTTAACGACTCCCGCATTAAGGAAATTAAACCTTGTGTCGTGGGGGTTTCACACGCCCAGACTCGGAAAAACGTCGCGCTCAGTACATTTTGGCGTGGCGACTTCAACCACTCGGCTATCCATGCAAATTTTAAAAAAACTACCATGTCAGACATAATCCTGTCATCATAGTTCTCATCAAACAAAGCGATTAGTTACGGACGTAACACCTATGCGAAAGGTCATTAACGTGGCAGTAATTAAGCGAAGGATCATATTCTCTAGACACCGCCTTAACAAGCGCGACGTGTATTAACGGTAGCTTCACCGTCCACGCGTCTGTACGTCTGTGTACATTTGATGTACCTACCTAATACCCGCCGCTTGGCTGCCCACAAACTTAATTATTTACAGTCCCACGGGAATACAAGGCATTCCTGGTTCGAAGATAAAGAAATTCTTTAGTAATTTTACAAGCTTTGAGCTTAAGATTTTATGTCTTTGAATTATTGTTGTTGTGGCGTTGCTGTCTGTCGGCCATTAGATTTAATCTCTTCAACTGTTTATATAGATTCCTTCAAGAAACCGGTAAGTGTGAGTCAGACTGGGGGTACTGAAAGTTCCGTACAAATAAGCTGAAGTAAACGAAAAATAATTTGTCATCCGTCACTTTTATAACCATACCAGCTATTGTTTAACTTTAATAATAATATGTTTGTTGGTGTCAACATATAGTGACCTAAAACGGTACATGTGATATACAATCTGGTGGCAGATGGAAGCACGAATGTCCTTAGTCTCTCTAGGAAAGGTGTAACAATTCCCGTATTAGAACACCTTCTAGACTTATACGAACCCGTTGGGAAATATAGGGATTACAAACCTTAGGTCAGAATCTATTCTGGAAAGCAGATTAAGTTGGGAATGCTAAGAAGTTGTTAATAAACCTTGTATAACGTATGTCTTATGTAACCTACTTGGATTGATTTATGAGTTGAGGGGTAAAAAAGGGATACTTGTGGTATGCTAGACCGTTATACATGAAGCGACTACCTGACTTCCAACCTCTCTCTGGATAAACGGCTCACACTATATCCAATTGGAATATGCGTTTGTTTGAATTGGAATGAGTTCGCTACTGAGGTCATCGGGACAATCAGCTTCACGTGCTTCTGGGTCTTCCAAAGTACGGAGGTGTGAACATGGATCTTGAACTAACGAACTATAAAATAACAGTATCTTACTCTACAGTATAAAACTGAATTATAAATTCGGTCAGACTCGTGTGTGTTCTATTAATAAAGTAATATATTCATAACAAGTCAACACCTCGAAACAAAATGAAGTAGTATTTATCAAGCAGACATCGTTAAACCTCCTTAGTATTCAGAAAACGTGTTTAATAATTACTTTAACACAATTAATTATAGTAGACAAACTGTTTCTAGTATTGTACTCACGATATATTTTTGAAATTGTGAAATTCATTAATTACTTCCAGAACCTATATTTATTAAGACACAGGAAAAAAGCTGTTTAAATAATTATAAATTATTTAGTGTCTACTTTTAGTAGTAAAGGAGATTATTGAGATTTAGGTAGGGGCTGATAATAAAAAGACTCAGTCACTTGTACAATAATTTTATATTGCCCTTTTTTAAAAAAACTTGGAAGTAATACAACTGGATCCTACCACACAGTATGACGGAAGAAGGAATGAAGAGCATTAGATAGATTGAAGTAAAATAACAAGATGGTGGCTTGAATGTGTCATTCTAAGAACTGTCAATCTTTAGTCAATACAAAGATTGTTTTTTGCAATCTCAATCGAACAAATCAACAGAGATGATAAAGTACTCTTTGCCTTTCCATTTCCCAAGTTATTGTGAACCCTGTATTTTCAGTCTTACTGGACGTTAGTTATGCTTTAACCCTAGGCAAGTACCTACTTATTTGAATTGTAGAATATATTTTAATAGGTTAAACAATTCCTCTAGTGGGACTAATTATAGCTAAAATATTAATACGGGTAAAACCACGGTGATGACTAAAATATAAAGTTCCAATTAAGCATTTTCCCGTTCATTAAAAATAATAATAAATGTTGTCCCTTTTCCCTACATTGTTATTTTTGTGCCGTATTTGTCAATGTTTCGGTTCAGCTTTGTTAGCGCCATTGCTTCGGAAACTCTTCCAAGGCTTTTCTAAACTTGTTTTATTTTTTATCTCCACAGGAAGGTGAGGAATACTAATGGATTTCCTGTTGGCTGAATTGTAATGGACAAATAAAATAAAAATACAATACGTACTACTTGGACTTACTAAAGTGTTATACGATAAAAATATTATTGGATAAAAATCTATCCCCGACTTTCTAATACAAGAAAAAAAGGACTTTTGTGGAAGGTTCCAATAAGGGGTGGCATCAATGATTCTCTCTATCCATGCAAGTCTATCGACATCTACTCTACACCTTTAAAATGACAGAACAATATCAAAATTTTATGGCGATTTAAAATTGTTTTGGGTCTGAGTTAGAATGATGCTTATTCTTGCTACTAGCATTGTATGCTCAGACATGATGATGTCATTTCATTTACATTTGTAACGGGACTTTTATTCAGCTCCTTTTACGAAAAACTCGTAAAACCAAAACTTTTACTATAGGCGAGCATTCAGGATCCACGTGCGAACATCGTTTTATAAGACGGAATCCATTATTAATGTTACTATGATTTGTTTGAGAATATTTATTATCATAATCATATTGTAATTACGATCGCAAGAATAATGGTCAATACTTCCATATTATGTGAGAAGAAGCCATTGACGAGCGATAAGCAATTATTAGTATGTACTTTTGACATAAAATTGTAGTTAGTAAAAATAATACATATTATGTGTATTCGTTGTATTATAACTGTGTGTCTTCAGTGCTAGTTGATTGTATGTTTGTGAAACCTTCGCGGCAAAAGGATTAAATTCCTGAGTGCGGGAGTCGTTATAAAAAAACTGTTTGATCAAGTGACTTGAAAATGTACATGGTAGCTTATAATAACCGTCATATTTATCGGAAATATATGTCATATTTTTATTAGAAACAAAAATAAACAAAATATTTCCTTCCCTAAAGCGACCAGCGAGGCATGTCGGGCACATTTGATTAAAAATTCCATGAAAGGATAACAGGGTACAGGTTTGCGGTATTCCCTAATATTCTTTACAAATAGGCCATCAATCAAAAACTCATAAACAGGAAAAAGAAACTGATTTGTACGAGCGTGATGCGACATTCTGTCAGTCAAAGTAAAAGAAAACCATTTACTTACAACGGTATATTTTTTTTAGTATGGTTACGATTATTACTGTATATTGGTGCTGAAAAAGCATGATTATTTAAACAAATAATTACAAATAAGCCAGTTTCCTGCAATTTCCTTAAATAATTCTTAGGGAAAATTTAATTTCCATTTTCCACCGTTTCACTTAAGGGACCTAATGTCAATCGAAATTTAACAATTTTCCTACTTTTTTGTAATTTTCATTTTATCGCTTCGTCCATGATTAGGCTATCGAATTCAAATATACTTTGATATAAACACTAATATTATACCTCTCTTAAGACAGAATCATAATTATTTATTTAAAAACAGGTTGATTGGCCCTTCGCTTTATAATTAACGACTCCGGTTGAGTCCAGAACTAGTCGGGCAATCCCAATACGCGCGAGTAAACCGTTATTACATAACTCAGTGCGTATTTTTATACTTCATCTCATTATCACCCATATTATATCAGTTGGTATATCATCACGATATTAGCGTACTCAACGCATACCGAAAGCTTGCTGAATCATCGGAACGTGAGACATCAGACAGGGTATCACAGTGTGGTTACACGCCGCGTCAGCAAAACGGGTGTTACACACATGTATGTAGTGGCATGTGTGATATGCGGTTTAGTGTTGGCCGGTATTTTGATTTAGAACCTTGTTGTAATTAATGTTAGTATTCTCATAGTTGACAGGATTCAGGGTAGTTAGAGATATGACAATGATAAAGTGATGATATATCGTAAGTGAGGTACAAAATAAAGATATCATTTGCTTTTCAGTAACCTTTTGGACCTTTATTTTTTTTTGAATTTTACTCAATGAATTGCCTTTTATACCTTTTTCTTCGTTTGCAGACAGCCAACGTTTAAATTTAACGCAGTAGATTTACCTAATGCTCGGTATTTAACGAACCAAACTATGACCTTAAAACATAAAAATCATAAATTCTGAAGAATACATAAATACTAAATTCGTGAAACACACGTGTAGATATAACATAAACACATACTTCGATACATAAATCTGTCAACAGCATTCGAAATAACTCAGAAACCCTAATCAGAGATTAAGTTTCAATCGACAGAAACAGAAAGTGCCGGCCTTCGAACCAATAAGTCATAGCCGAGGACATACACATGACATTTTGTGATCGAGTTGTTTATACTCGGCTGTATTGGGTAAAGGCAACTTATGATTATAACCTACATTTGAAGTGGAACAATAATAATGTACGGAATTAGTGATTGTTAGGAGTACAGCCTTAGTGTAGTTTAAAACTTATTTTCTGATCCATTGCACGTTAAAGTTCACTTTACCTTCCTTTTTCTGGTCTCTAGGGCTGTGATGTTCTAGTGTTATTCTAATGTATTAAATACACTAATTTTAGGTGTCGTTGATGGTTAAAGGTCACTTTACCTTACCTTAATCTTTTTTCATCTATTGTTGTAATTTTTTAAATATATAAACTACATGCAATAGCCATGTCTGCGAGGCGTAAAGCTGCTTGTAATGCTCATTAAACATGCGTTGTCTTCTGCCCCCATTACATTCTTAAAAGAGGACTTTTCATGGCATATTTTACTTGTAAGAAATATAGGTAATTATGCACATCTGGCTGCAAATTTTCGCAAGTCAAAGAAGACGTAATAAAAGAAAACTACGAAGTACGACACCAGTATAAGGTTGTTATCCTACAAGTTGTTTAAAAGTCAAGAGGCAATGCAATTAGACTGTAGGTACTAAGCATCGTGAATGCCAGATATATAATCATACCTATTATGCAAAGAGTATTCAATTATCAGAACTAAAGGTGTTTTTGTGTGAAGATAATTTTATAACAATGACTATAATTATGAGCAGCACGAGATCCCTCCAGGCAGATATTTAGCTTCAAATTCAGTACTAATTAGGCAAATACAAATAAGTAGTATCTTAGTAGCTATTTAACAAGGATATATTATTCAAATACTTAAAACAAGTCATCAAATCGGATTTAAAGAATTCTTTTGTGATGTAAAAGTGTCCAGATCTGACAGATATTTGAAGCATTTTCCGTCAATCGTTTGACGTCACAACTCAAAGAGTATGAATGAGGCCAACGACCTTTTGACGTAATAGCCATCGGCGAGGTTTTTTACATAAGGGTGGTCGGATCATCCCACTCACAAACTCAATATTCAACAAGAGGAATAATATTTGTATGGTAATATAATCAAATTCTGGGATAAACAAAATGGATTGGTGAAATATTTTTTAGAGATGTCGATATCCTTACCCGACCTTATTCTAACCACAGAACGAATGAAGACGTAGATATCCTACTTGTTACCAAATAGTTAATACGAAAGTTTGTATGTATGCATGTTTGTTCGTCTTTCACGTAAACCACTAAATGGATTCAGATGAAATTTGGTAAACAGATAGTTTATACTAGGTTAGATTTCATCCCCATTTTATGTTCCCGTGGGATCATTTTCGATTTGTATCGGGCGGGCCTGCGGGCAACAGCTAGTTTTTAATATTTCCAATGAATATTTGCACGTCCAGTTTTCCATTTAGGCGGGTGCAGCGCCCCAACCCCAAGATATTAGAATTTTAATAAAGTCGGCCTTGGTATTACCTTTAGGTGTTTAACGTAAAATATTGCTTTCATCTCTCTTTAATCCTCTATTTATGACACTCTGAAGTACGTAGGTAGGTACTATGTCTGCCAGTGCAAAATCAAAATCAAAATCAAAATTCATTTATTCAAATTAGGCTACTAAGTAGCACTTTTTGAAGGTCATTTACATTGGACAGCACCCAGTTTCGCCCACCCTTCACCGCTTCCTAAGTGCTTTTGCTGCACAGATAAGACCAGCGTAAGGGTAGGGTAAATGAAGTATCTGTCTCTTAGTTCAAACATAAAATCTTCTACATACTTTAAAGCAGTTTACCTTTGTAAATTTTTGTTGTTTAGATAAAAACAAAAATCCGTGTCTAATACTTTTAATTATTTGTCTTGGGTTGTAAAAAGTTTTATCATTTAATATTTAATACTCAATTATTGCATTCCATAATGTATGTTAATAATGTCCAACGATGGTAAAAAACCCTGTTAATATTCACAATCTGGCTTCATAACACTACGGTACTATTTTAAAAGGTTTTGTTTATACTCTCTATGATTTATAAGGCGTGTAATATTCCCATTCATTGCTCGATAATTTCAAACTAATAGCTTTGGCCTTTACAGAAATACCTTTTTTATCGTACACAAAGGGAGCTTTCGAACTCCGTAATGGTTCTACGGGACAGTCAATAGAAAGATTTAACGTAATCGAGTTTTCAATAAATGGAGAACTTTTATTTTGTATTGAGTTTTTTGTGCCTGCTCGTAAATTGTTTATGTCACTTATTTATTTTAAGGAACATTGAAAAGATGTTATATAAAAATATGAAGGATCTTTTTTATGATGAGAAATTATGTAATGATTTCTTTCGCTTTGGGCTGAGTGGGAGGCAGTGTCAGACGTCTACTGATTAAAACTCACCCATATTCCTTCTTTTTCCTTTTGTTTACCGGGGCCACGGTAACCCTTTCGGACTTTTCCACTGCTACGGCAAAAAAATCTAAAGCCTGAATTTATCTTTCATTGCTTATTCTGGTTTAAAGAGAAATATATGGGACTTAAAAGATTTGTCAAGAAGTGAAATCTCTAAAAGTTAACAAGCAAGAGTACAAGCAAGAATACAATAAACGAAATTCTCTCATTTGGTTTAAATTGTAAGTAATCCAGTTAAAAGCCATGTTATTATGAGGACACAAAAACAAAATTAACTTTCTTTTTTAAATTGATTAAGAAAGTCACAATGCATTTAATATACGACCGCAAAGATGTTACAGTAAATGTTATTCTAAATTCAAATATCGATACTTTGACCTCATAACCTTGATGTGAAACAATAACTTTTAAGATAACCTACTACAGACAATGAAACACGAACGCTTGCACGCGTGTGACGTCACATTAATTTACTCCGCTAGGCAAATCATAGAACAGCAAAAAGGGCTCAAGAGAACCTACATTACCCACAGTGGGTATCTACTGGCACCGGTATCAACTAACTTATTGGCTAGCTGTCTTTTTCTCGTTGTCTGTCAAGTACAAATATTAAACAAAAACCATTGAAACGCTAGAAAGGGTTCTTAATGGACTAAGGAAAAATAAATTTGAATGACAAGTAGTCTTAATATGGTGACTGTTTGTTTTATTTATTGTTTACAACGGCAACATCTGTAATTATTTCAATCACCTAGCTGTACGGTAAATGAGATAAATGGAGTCTAGTGAAAGACGGAATCCTAAAAAGTATTGTCCAGTTGTTAGATTCAATTGAATGTATTTTGGGGTCTGTTACGCTGTACATACATGCATGCTAAGGTTAATCGTTATCTCTATATCATAGTCGCACGCGTGGCCCACACAATATTCCATGGTACGACTACCAAAAAGTTTGCGTAACTATTAAAAAATGTCCCACACTTTTGAATTCGTGTATTCGTTCGGATGCTAGTGACAGGCAGATCGTTTTGTGGCCTACAATGCGTCACGACATCCTATTGCAAGCAGAGATCGCATGACGTCGCCTACGTTGCCAGGGCCAGAATAACTTGCCATTCGATTTTGAACTCTAAAATTTGGCAATGAAGGGCCGTTTAGAGTTATGTCGTTAAGTAACTTGCTACGGGAGCTGTGTCTGTGACAGCCTCAAGAACATCAATTGTATTCAACATAATGGACAGTTAGTTTTGACATGATCGTTAATGTATATGTTGACGCAAACTGTAATAGGCCGGAACTAATTGTTTAGAACGAATACAGAGTGGATATGCTACTCATACTCAACTTTAAATAACCGTTAAATTAAAATTTTGTACTAAACTAGCCATGGCAGCGGCTTCGTTCGCGTGGAAAAGTGATGTATTTTTTGGATCTTTTTTGAACAAATTCTCTGGTTTATTCATTAAACTGGCGTAACTATTATGTATGAAATGATTGACATGAAACAAACATTAAATGTTAAGTGATCCTTACTTGTGATTCATCAAAGAAAACCGTATTTGCCGTTACTGAGTTCATTGCGTACAAACGCACAGACAATCAGACAAAAATATGTTTCTAGCTTCGTTATCGATTGCAAACAAAGTAGGAAGATTACTTTAAAATAATAAAAATGTACAGAATTCAGATTACACTTTGATACGATTCTGTTATAATTATGATAAGTTATTTTCAAGACGTCAAAAGTATGGTATTAAAGTTCAATGGGACAAAACAGCTGATAACAAGAAGAAAATTGCCTATTATTAAAAATATTTATTACGATTTTGAAAGTACTGGAGCACGATTGCAATTAAATGATCTTAAATTAATACCCGCCGAACAATATAATTGGCATTGTTTCAAAAAGTATAATTGATGTATAATTTTGTTATAATTGAGCTTGCTTTGTTTGCGTTCTCAAAAGGTACAATTAGCAATGTAAAATGAATGAAGAATATGATATACTCAGGACCTTATTTTAATTTAATTAGCTTTTTATGGCATTTACAATTTCATATTCATATATGGATAAGACAGCGAAACTTTATTCAACAAACCTGCAAAAGTCTCTGATTTAGATAATGTTTATGCAGTTTTGATGTTCCCATCCAAAAACGTTGTTAGTTACCTGAAAAAGAGAAAAGAAATACATAAGTCATACTTTAAAAGGAATTTAATAGAACCTTTTTATTATATACCATACAATTACAAAAATAATATTGGGTATAAATAGTTGAGGGATCGCTAATAGGAGCATCTTCCAGACAAACTTTGGGCGGACGGGAAAGATATACGCCATTAGTTTCGCTATTTAAAAAAGTAAACAATCTTTGTGTGACTATACAAACAAAGCTTTAATAAACAGTGTTATATGAGTTTCTTGGCAAAACCTTACAAACTTTATTTACAATACCTTTTTTAAGCTCCAGAACGAATATAGTATAGATAATAAACATTAAAACTTAACATATCCATCTAATATAGTCCGTTTGTAGTATGAAGAACAGTGATAACAAGCCTTGTCTCCTATAATCTCAGTGCTTGTGACTGTACACTAACAGAATGCTGATTACTAAGGACTGACACAGTTTGTGGAAACATATGGGACTGAGTTAGTTAATCCTAGAGTTGATCGCTGTGACAGAGTCTGTGCGGTGCTGTTAAAGTAATTGGGAATGGCTGATATTGAAATATTATAGAATCGATATAAGTAAGTATCAAGTTTTGTCGTTGAATAAAATAGATCAGCTCTGTTAATTAACCAGGTATAAGCGAAATTATTAAATGTACCAAACTCAGACTCGACTCGGATTTGTAATTGAAGCGTTAATTTTATTCTACTAGACAATCAGGGATTGGGATTTTTTTTTTATCATCGACTATTTTGTGGTGGCGGCCATCTTGGACCATTTTTCGTTGAACATAGCTAAGAACAAAGAAACAAGTATACCTAATGACTAATCTTTTTAAGAGCTACGATGGCTTCGAAGCTGTCTTCAGCTACACTCATGCGTCGATGGTTAATCTGATCCAAATTACGTCAGAGAAGATTAGGTGATGATTAAAAGGTTACAATTTGATTTTATTAGTTTACGAGCCAAGTTTTTGTTCGCTTATGCCTTACTACACACACTCAAACGGGCACAAAAAACCTAATATGTATGTAAACAAACGTTACCAAACCCACGGCCAATATGACACATACATGATGCAATTGTACAGTGGACGGCACGATACTCTTAGCAAGGAATCAATAAAGGAGTTTGTAATGAATCTTATACCATTGCCATAAAAGTCCTAACAAAGTCTAAATTCTGTCACCAATATGTGATGAACTGTACAATATACAATCACGGACACATTTACAGTTTTCATCACACGACCGCCAAATTAGCCTTTTTTTAAGTTTATGCTTTAACTTCAAAGTTTTGGCCAAACGTGTTGTTTAAAAACCTCATTTGTAAATCGGTCACGTTTCACGAGAGTTTGTGAACTGATTCGTCCTATTCCGATGGTTCTTTTGAATCATTACTACGGTTCTTAGATATCCAATTGATATGCGGTACGGTATATTTTGGAATGATCTATTATTACGTATGTATTGGTAAGCCATAACCTACCAATTGATGGTGGAAACGCATTAGATTCCGGTTTGAGGGATAATAGTTGGGTATTCAGTTTTCTTTTCGTCTATGATAATCTATACCTCTAACTTTTATTTGTTATCAAAAAAACATTGGACATTAATATTGGTCGAATACTGAAGTTTGGTAGATAGTCTATCTTTTTTTACTCTTTACTTTGACTCAAAAAGCATTACTTTAGAAGTTCTAATGATACACTCGTGATATAAACGTATCAAAATCGATGCAACACGTTATTACGAAATAATTATTTGTGTCGTATTAGTTAACATATTACTAAATAACCAAACAGTTTTTATTTGATACCAAATTGTAACACGATACAGCATGTTTTACTTTCGGCACAGACGAACACATTACCCTCCTTTTTCATCGATATGGAGAAACAAACGTGAACAGTGAGATGGTTTGCGTGCTAAGAAACAATTGTGTGTCGCGTGAGCTCATATATAAGGTAATTTTGAAACTTGTATCAACCCTAGGCGTGGTATGACGGTGATACATTTAAAATACAACTTATGACAATTGAAATGAAACCACTTTTACGGATTTTATCGCGGTTTAATTCTAGATTGTAGTTCCTGACGATT
This sequence comes from Trichoplusia ni, assembly GCF_003590095.1. NCBI lineage: Eukaryota > Metazoa > Arthropoda > Insecta > Lepidoptera > Noctuidae > Trichoplusia > Trichoplusia ni. The sequence goes on along the minus strand of NC_039493.1, from coordinate 6,589,621 downwards.
CGACACCTATGCAGGTATCGTGGTCACGGGCAGAGAGACGGCAGAGTCTGCCCGTGAAATCAAACGGCGATAAAGTCCGTAAAAGTAGTTTCATTTCAATGTTTAACATTTGCGTTAACCTAAGAAACCACAACTTATGACAACATTAAAGCAATCCTGCATACAATGAGGATAAATGAAAAGCAACTTATTGTGCCAACTCATAAAGAAGGTTTTGCTTAGTCTTGGCGGTATGAACTTGATGAATTTCATTGAATGGATGATTGTATTTTGTTAAATTGCTAGTAACGAATTGTCATCATAACAAGCCTTCAATAAATTACAGCTGCACAAGAGAAAACAAAAGAGGTCTCTATATTTACCTGCCATTCACTCATCTATTTCCATCTCATTAAACCTGTTACACTGGAGATAATTCCTAAAAATCCGTAAATAACCTCTCATTAATATAATTAGACCAAACTTAATATCCTGCATCCATCATTCGTTCTAATTCTAAAAGCGAGGCAATTAGAGCGTTATTTTTCGTCCAGCAATTAAAACCTAAAGGAACGGCATTAGACCTTTTGTACAGCACACCACACAAGTGTAAAAACACTTTAATATCGTGTCGACTTTATTTCAAAGCTTTAAGGTTCATTTTAGAAGTTTGTTCTTCGAAAGTCTTCGTGGTTCAGCCTACCCTGTACCCGACCTAGTTATGTAAAAAATTTTTAAAGGTGCGTCGAGTATGCCTGAAGAGCTTTGAAGTTAGAAGCAATTAAAATAAATGAATGACCTACATTTTATATTTAGTGGGTTAGGATTCTTGGCAAGAATTTTGATGTTGGTTCAAAATTTTCTTGGAACCTATTTGCTAAATTATATAGGTTATAAACACTCGTAAAATGAGTTAAAATTGTTTTAATAGTAACATGAACATAAGTTACAGGCACCATACGCATTGCTTTAGCAAGTAGTTTTAATTTCGAAAGGTTTTTAAATTTGCTCGGTAAAAATCTACCCCTTATCTCCCTTCTTTAAAAAATAAACTTGTTACGACACAAAATAAGGACAGTGTATACGAAAAGCGAGTAAAACAACAAAAAGCACTTGACCTATTATGAGTTAAAAGCGAATATTTTTCTTCCAGGTCTCCCGTTAATTAAGCGCGTTGTTACCTGCTCGCAGTCCTCTGAATATTCTACTGAAAAAAGGTGAAAAGTTCTGACGTCACTAACCTGGATGTCTGGATTTCAACCTCGTATAATATATCAACGATTTATATTGAACTAGTTAAGTTAAAAGCAAACGTAATTTTGTCCAATTCAAATAAGTTTGATGAGAATACTTTAAGAGGAATGTTTCTCAATCAATCCCAATTCAGGCTATTGAGGTCCATTGCTGGACATAGGCTTTCCCACAAAAATTTCTGCTTATAATTAATTAGGTATTTGTAAACGATGGAGCACTTGATACTCATAATCGTGAAACCATAAAAAAAGGATCCAAAAATTTTACATGTTAATTTCTTTGGAATTTTAAAATAACACTTGCTTCAAATCATTTTATCTTTGCATACGATAACACGCTTTATGCATTTTGGCGCCGGTACAATGTTTGGTTATTTGCACAAAACACATATTTCCATGACCACACACGTTTTGTTTGAAGTCTGTGTTTACTTATCTACAAATATGAAGGGGAAGTAATTGCTAACAGTTTTTGGTAATTCATTATATACTTTACCTAACCAAGAACCGATACGTAATCTTAAGCTAAATATTAAGCGTCAACTTATATTCAGGCAGTCTCGGTTACTTAAATATATTAGAAAGAGATAGTTATTCATTTAAGGACTTCCAAACTTAAACTAAGTTTCAGTGTTCCGGGGTTAGATATACATACAGTCACATAAACAAATGAACATTTTAATCATCGAAAACTTCAAGCTTTCTTTACGTGCAAGGCAAATACATTGTAAATTATGAAGTAGTTTGAATGAACCTTAAATCACTTTAACGCGGGTATCTATGTCGGTCGGTATTACATCACCTTCACCGTTAATGAATAATTCATCACTGCACTTTCAAACAATATAATTTACAGCAAGCGAACAATCATGATTGATAACCCGTTCACACTTGATGTATTCAATTATCAAGTTTCTTTTAAAATATTGCCTGAAATTATATTTCATTGACTAGTGTAAAGTAATATAATAAAGCAATATATCATACAGCAACTTTCTCACAATGCTTTTAGTAAAAACTTAGCATAAATTGAATTATGAGTACAAGACAACTGATACACATTCATAGTATAGTTTTTTTTACAAGCAGACACAGAGAAAATAAACGTGCTCATCACACAAACATTTGTAGTGGGTAGAAATCGAACTCAAGACGGTCTAGTAGTGAGGATCTCTAATCACTAGACCAGCACAGTTCCTACCATAATCTCTTAACAAAACTGTTTCTGATGTAGAACAAAGATACTATATGCAGTGTAGTATGATGTATCCTTTTCAAAACTGAAGTAATTATACTTTTAAAGCTGGCGGTTTACTCGAACAACCAATAATACAAGTATTTAGTAATGTACAAAATATGCTAATTCAAAGTCCGAGTGTATTTTCTAAAAGACGAATGCAGTAAGTCTGAGCACAGGCTTTTGTTTGTTTGTTTATTGAATGATTTATAACAAGTGATATCCTACTACTCCAAACAATTAATATCACATCTCTGCAGAAGTCTTCGTATAGAATATGAACACTAGCATAGTTCTCAATAATTAAAACACAGTTGCTATTAATGTTTCTATCGTCTAAACAACAAACATAAATAAAAAAATCCCTACGTACATATGTCCGTTCCCAAGAGTGCCCAAGACAGTTGGCATACCCAACTATAACTTAAAATAAAAATAAGTTCAATACATTTTCAGTGTCTAACATTAATAAATAATGCATGGATCTTTAGTCCTGACCTTAACCAAGGCAGCAATTTACGAGAAGACGTGACGCTTAGTAAAGGTCAAACGATTTAAAATAATACGCATCATCAAAATAAATGTTGAAGTTCAAACCACAGATTTCTTTTTCAAAGAATGTTGTTTACTTTTAAAATAAATGGTACAAGGAAATACTTATGAATCCTCGATAATTCATTGAATAGTTTTTTTTTTTGTACTGTTATTTTTAGATTATTACTGTCTACTAAATTATCCAGTTGATTCTTAAAAACCTTGTAGACTATAATCGTTTGAAAACATAAACGTTTGTTAATAAGAATCTCTAAAGATACCATAACAATCGCAATTTATATATTAGGATAAAAAAATTACACGGTCAAATTACACTGATTCGAATAAAAACATATAAATATTACAGAGACGTATTTTAAAGCATAAGAAGCTTACTTAATATCATGTTTCTGTACGTTAATCCTTGTAGCTACATATCATCTACAGACCGTCAGTATCCTATATTACAGCAACACGCATTGCCAAACCAACAGACATCGGAACAACAACGCAAATACGCATGATAATGAATTACATAATCCTGTTTCCGTATAACACGGCAAACATGTAACGGCCGACCGGGCAAATGAAATAATAGCGATGCGAGGAGCGAGCGGTTTCCTCGCTGTAATAACTCCCTTCCCTGTTTGGAAGTGTGGACGAAGGTACACCGAGGAACGGTGTTAAACCCGTTGGGAACTCTGGTATTGGATAGTTTTTGAGTTTGACTGTAAATTATAAGTATGTGTTGAAATCATCGTTGAAAATTTTGACTCAGACATAATTAAAAGTGATCATTACTCGGGTCATTGCGACCATATTTGAAGGTATGGGTGAAATGAATACATGAAGGTTTTACTCAAAATCGAACAAATTGAAAAAAAAAAAACAAATTTAAAACACAGAATCTAATTCAAAATAAATTTACACTAAGCGTAAAATTACGAAAGTAAAAAGACAAAAACTCTTGGCATTAGCAAATTCTTTTGGGAGAAAAGGGCGTCACTGTGTGTTTATATTAAAATAACAGTCGTAAAACACGAGCCTTTGGGAATTAAATTTTCGCAATACGACAATGCTACATTACAAAGCTGCGAGGCCTTTTGCGAAGCACCCTTAACATCGTGTGACATTCACGGTATGAAATAGGCAACTTACACTTACACTACTTACAATTGAAGACATGAAATACTTAAACTGCACGGATAGTCGAGTGATAGAGGTCATCATGCCGAAACCACTGTGCGTGACGTGTCGCGGTTTCGATGCCTGTGTATAAGAATTATTTATGTGTGACCCACGAATGCTTGTTCTGAGTTTGGGTGTTTTTGTGCATGTGATTTGAATGTTTGTGAAACGCCCGCGACACAAGAATTAAATTCTTAAGTGCGGGAGCCGTAAATATCATGGGGAAACACTCAAATTATACAGTAATATTGTAACTATTATCATGTCTATAACTGCTAGAATAACACACGAAAGTAAACCATATTTCGCGTGTAGAACGACACTGTGTGACACGGGTCGCACGGATATTATTACAGTTTCAAACGCATTTGGTACACGCGATGTTGGTGCTTACAAAACGTTCGTGTGAATACGGCTTTATGTTGATACTCGAATCTTAGTAACAGAGATTTGTCAAGACATGTACCTAGTATATGTAATGCATATGTAAGTCTCTATATAATAGTTATTTGATAGTTAGTCGAATAATCTCAAATATAGATTCGAAAAATTGTTAACGTTCAATATTTAGAATCTATTAATGATTGTATCTGGTAAGATAAACAGTGATGTAAGTATGTTAGAGGCATCATCTTTATTCATAGTTTGCTAATCTTAACACTATGCCAATCAAGAGCAGCGATCTGGGTCATTTAATTGCTTTTTTAATTTATAGAATTCTGTACAGATTATAAATAACCGTATCTAAGGACCATCAAGTGGCCATGTTTTAATCAATAAGAAACACTCTCAATTTACTTTAGTCTTGATTTTTTTTTAAAGTTCAGAGCAAACCTTGCACATATTTATCTACATTTTCTATAACCTGGCGAGTACGTGTGTTTATTTTTAGGTAATGTAATCCGATTATGCCATGAAAAAAACATTTAAACGTTTTTAAACCATTCCCAATCAGTATTTTATTGCTGTTCGAGGTTCTTTTTTTCTGCAATGATTACGACAAGTTAACATTAATTATTAAAAGTAATGACTGAAACATTGTTGTTAGATCATAAAAATAAAAACTTATTTCAAGTATTGGGAGGCCTTTGCCCAGCAGTGGGACACAGCGGGCTAGAGAAAAAAAAAGTATTGGAAACGACTTGAAGGGGCACGTAAAAAAAGGTGCAAGAATTGATTCGATAACTATGAAATCTGATGAATCTTCAACGTGAATTCTATAGACAACTTAATAGTTCCATGAGCTGAGGTGGCGACCCCGCCGCCGCGATCCAAGGATTCAATTCCTTAGTGAGGGAACTGTTGAAAAAAACTTACGTACATACGTACAATACTTTCTAAATTATTGTATAGCTCTCAGTATAGGCAAACATCGTGAGAAAGGCTAGACTTATAACATAATTATCTGGATCCGACCTACTGACCAGAAGTGATAAGGCACGTGCTCGGATTATGAGAGTGCGTGAGATAATATTACGGATACTAGACCGTATATCTAAACTCGTCTATTAGAATAGACCTAAAGAAACTTGGATGTACAAAGACGAAGATAGATTTTGTAGACAAGTTGTTTATTGGAAATTAACTGTACATGAAAACATTGGAAGCTGACGGAAATGACGGACTTAATCAAAAATCCAAAACCATTTCAAATCAACCAGTCTACTGACTAAAGATGTTTTCTTATGTCAGAATACAGCTAACAGAACCTTAATTCGTCCACCCATCATCCTAAGTGCACGGGACAAGAAACGGAGTAACTCCACAACTTTAGTAAAAGTTAGTGAAACACCCGCGACACAGGGATCAACATGCTAAGTGCGGGAGAGGTTTTTTTTTTAGAAATACAAATTCGCTTTTAAATACCTTGTAATATGGTATGGAAGTACTACTGTATCGATACGCTTATCTACAGAACGTTGTCTTTCCGATGCTCCTTGAAGCGGATTAGCATTGCTAATTAGCACCAAACGTGCCAGTTCACGAGTTTTATCGACCATAAGGTGTTGAGTATTGACTCAGCTGTTTCATTCATGGCGAGCTGTGAATAACTTGGTGTATTTATTTCGTGTGCTGTTGAGTTATTGGCTATGTGCGAAGCAATAAAAAAATACCTTGCAAATCAAAGACGCTAAGATAAACTGTTTTAGATTTGTTTGAATTTTAATTTTGTCATTGCTTAACTTAGTTTAAGAGAACGCTGTTTACAAATAAGCAATTTTAAGTACCACATTAATGTAAGAGGCTTTTTTTTTCAAATATATCCAAATTTTATTTATCAAACACCAATTTACGAAATAAAACATGTTACAAAATTTTACAACAAACATAGCTAGTACACTTATTCAGATTGTACCAACATTGTAGACGATACAATTTATTTAACGACGACGGATCGAGTCAATTCAGGTTTCACAAGGGACGGTATGGAAACGAGGAACTTTATAGCCGTCCCGTTCTGAAGTTAAAGGAGATTTGAACGAACAGAATAGAACTCGGGTCCCTGAAGACGAACGAACATATTCGAAGGGGTTACTGAAAAGCCTTCAAAAGAATTTGGCAAGATACGGATACAGCTCTTTAATTTCTTTAAAGAAACAAGTAAAAATAGGCTTATGATAAACAAATCGGTTGCACGACAAATATATTTGTGGGTAAGGTTGTTAACCCCGATCTTTTTATAATAGCGGCAGCAGAAATACACTGTGAAAGTTTCAACTATCTAGATATCTTGGTTCATGAAATACAAACTAATAACAAAAGAACAGGGAACTGACGCACAGAGGGCGGAAAGCTGAGCCTCAGTAAAAAAAGTTCCCTAAAAATATAGTCAGATTTAGGAATAGGTACTTATTTTTAGTGCACCAAGGAAACAGATTATATGTAGGACCTAGACTCAAATTACAGTTTTTTCGCTATCAATAACATATAAATCATTCAGTTATAAATCCTTCTTTCTCGTTCCAACGGCTCAATACTTCAGCTTCAGTAAAGTCTACGACTCTACGACTACAACATGGAAAGCCAATAAGTCTCTAATTACAAGTAGTTAGTTGCTGTTTAATTACATAACTTCAGTCTGCAATTACGTTTATCGGACCGTGTATTTATATCCAGCAAGTTCCCAATACAATACTTGCTTAACACAATTAGGCGTAATTAATGGTTTGTATGTCTGTTTGACTGGTTCAGTATTATGAGTGCCATAATTATTGTAATATGGTTGATTGATCGGGTTTTACCAACAGCAATATGTATGATTTGGCACATTAGTATAATTTAATATAATTCCTTCTTAACATCTTAGAACTCGCTAGTGTGGGAGTCTTTATAAAACTATCGTCGACAACAAACTCAGAAACGCGGGGATCGAACCCACGACTCATGCGAACAGGTATTTGTCGTGGAGACCTATCACTACCTACCACTTGGCTTTCCATACAGTCATCATAGCATTGCATTAGATTCCGTAATGCAAGCCTATGATGTCGCCGCTACCCTGGCCGCTTTATAAACCCAAACTGAAAGTTAACGATTACCTTGAAAGAAGAGAACATCAAGACAAGCGAGGTAGCAGCCAAGTGCGCTGAACTATACAGAAAATCGTAATTTTTATTTATGAAAACCCTTAAATCAGGTCGCTAATTTCTACATTAATTAACTTAATATACTTCTATCCAATTCCTAGCTGAATATATTACAAACTGTCAAATCAGGCGAGCTCCTAAATCCGCAACAACTTATGCAAAGCTGCTTAGAGCGATAATATGCAAACTTTAATCCATAAATACGGTTTGACTGTCAAAACAGTTTAAACTTTAGGGTATGGTGGGTACAGGGCGGCGCAGTGCTTGGATACATTACTCATTAAAATAACATGACGCTCCATTTTGAGCATGCGAGAAAAATAACTAAACTTTTGCTTTGCGCAAAAACGTTCTTAAAAATAGCTATTTTTGAATCGATAAGATGTTGAGAAGAAATGATTGCTTCTTTTACATAAATTAACAATTTATACATATATATTTTTGCAATTTTCGGCTGATATTTTGTTAACTTTCAAAACTTAAACTAAATTACCTAAGAAAAATATGAAAAAGAGTACAGTTATTATTGCATTAAATCTCGCTTAAATTCAACGAAAAGCTATAGAATAGTAATGTCATGTCTGTCCATATCTGTCCATGAAATACGCAGTTAAAACGCCATTTAGTACCAAGGTCTTGTTAAAACTTAATACCAGTTGAAAGGGCGACGCAGTTTGGAGCAGTTGTAGTGCTGCGGTGAACGGCGACAATTAGGACGCAGGGTCCGCGGTCAGGCCCCAATAAAGCACGATACAAACTATACAAAACTTTGTGATTCTAGCAACAAGGTCTAAATTTGCATAACTTGCAAGCACGTGAATTAACACACGTGTATAATTGGTATGTATGTGTTTTGAATTCGATAAAAGCTCTTTATAATAATTCACGTTGCCAATATAGAGTACTCTATCTCTATATTTGACATATAGGCTTAAAAAATGATAAATACATATTAAATATATTACTTTATAGTTTCATCCTTGCACAACGGGCGGTACATTTAATAGTTTTCATATATTTCACTAACGTCAAATTAGCATGCGTTAAAAAACAAACGGTAATAAAATTAAAACTTAACTGTTATCTAAGCCTTAAACAACCAGCACAAGGTTCTCTCACTGTTCCAGTTAACAATGGCTGACACTGACTACTATCAGAGGAACTGAAGTTCTCAACCTTGGATTTAAGGCATTATCCGTCAAACTATTGTCTTCTGACCGGTTATGCGGAATCATATAATTTGCACTATCTAAGCATCGGCCGAGACCTCATTAACAGGTCTTTAGTCTATCTATTTTTTTAAAGTCTCGCCCTCGTGTGTTGTTTAACTCAGAAAGGAGTCTTAATATTAATCCGGAATGTCGGCTACCGTCAGATTTTATCGAAATAGGAGCGAGAAAAGGTGCAAACGTAGACACACTGAACTTTCCTCTATCGAATATAAGTAATTTTCTACATTTTTAATCGACTAAAATACTATAAGTGATAGAAAAAAAATCGTATATAAAGCTCTTACGAAATGTATTCTAAATTCAAATCATATTGAGAATGAAATCGATACGTAACCTGACTGACCTGACCTTTATCAATAAAGGAATTGAAAGCTTAGTCATAACAATTATGTAAGCATAATCTAGATTGAGAATATTTCAATCTGTTCCTTTCTTACATCATTTTAAAGAGGCTTTAAGCACATAAATAATATTAATAAATAGATTTGTAACAACCTGTCATTGTCACAGAAGGAAACGTCTTTCGAAGAGAAAAAATTATCTTGAAAGTCTATGTAAGAAGACTTCATGCAAGAAGTACGTAAGTACAGTCGGAATAGGTGATTTATAATTTGCCAAAATGTTAAAAAATACATAATAATTGTATACAACGAGATTTGAGTAGTATTGTGCGCTATATTGATTCGTTTTCCAGTCCAAATACTGGTCTTCTATAATTCGGTTATATTCTGGCGCCCTGCAAACCGAATGACTTTATTTTTATTGTAACTATCGTAAGAATGATTCATTATAACATGGGTCTCCGGACTCCGGTTGGGTCTGAAACTGGTCGGGCAATCCCGATAAACAAGCGAAAGTAAACCATTGCATTATTTAGTATTCAATAACTTTACCAGCTGACTGTACTACTTAGCTGTATTTTGACTTGACAAATCTATTTTTAAGTCAACAAAGGATATGTATGGGTCGATTAAACATCGTTCATCTCTAAACAGCGTTCCAAATGAGATGATTTGAACAATTATCGTTTAAATTATTCAGGCGTATTAATGTCGTTGACTCCGCGAAATGAGTGACGAGTGCGTTGACCTGACATGCGTAGGAGTCGGTGATAAACCGCGATTTGTATATTGAGGCTTAGTTTGCTATTTAAATTAAGTTATAAATTATTTTGTAGGTTGCTTTTATTGTTATAAATATTGAATCGAACAGTAACGTGGGTGCGATGAATTTAAAAGTTGTTTTTATTAAAATAGATTTATTTTGTTTGACGAAACGCGGAAGATTAACGCTGACAATTTGCGATGGATGCAAGAGATATGTTTAAAGAATTTTAAAAGAAAGCACGTTAAGTTTCAGAAATAGGCTCATGCATCAAAACAAAGCGATTTTACAGGTTCTTGTAATAACACTTATCACTGTACATCTCTAGTGGACAGGCAGTTCACGTAATAAATAAAATAACCAAAAAGTTTCTTACAAATAAGTTCCTAATTTGAAACTAGCACTCACTTGCCTTATGTCAACAAAAAGTAAACCAGGATATAGCCAATTACGGACCGTATTCCGATCAGATTCGTGTCCCACTAGTTTCGTACTATTTACAATTATTTACATTAGTTTGAGTAGTTATCATACAGACCACGCAGGGCTTGTTTGGAACAAGAATACGAATTGTTTACACACTCTGTGTGTTTGTCATGCATGTGTCATGCTTACCTCAAGAATAATACTCTTATATGGAACAATACAGACGCTTATGGTAGGGAAAGTGGGATAATAGAATAGTCCTTTGAATTTCTTTTATATATAGGTAATTGTTGATATTATTTTTATAGTGTTATGATTAATTAGATAATAGAACGTGACAAGGCTACTAGAAATTATTTGATAATATTAGAACAATATTTAGTTTGCATAATTAAATGGCATTAAAATAAAGAAACCTGGCATATTTTTAACTTTTATCTATTCAGTAATAAATGAGAAGAAATCTCGCTTCAAATACAAAATAAATAAATATATTTTGGTCCAAATGTATTCATCATTCGCCTAGCCTTTTCCCAATTAAGTTGGGGTCGGCTACCAGTCCAACCGGTTTCAGCTAAGTACCAGTGTTTTACAAGGAGCGACTGCCTATCTGACCTCCTCAACCCAGTTACCTGGGCAACATGATACTCCTTGGTTAGACTGGCTGTCAGACTTTTCAAGCTTCTGACTACCTTGTAACGACTGTTAAAGATGTAGGAATAACAGCCGGGACCCACAATTTAACGTGCCTTCCGAAACACGGAGGAACTCGTTATGACAAAGATGGTCACCCATCTACGGACCAACCGCGTCAAGCATAGCTTAACCTGTGATCGATTCACTTATGCGGTTATAGCTTAGCCACAAGCTAACAAAACATGTATTACAACTAATAAAAGGTATCCGTCAGTTTTGCGTTCGATGCGTCATCTCGTACTTAAAACGTAAGGTCTCGGGGAGAACGTCCGAAACAAACGAAATCAACAAAGCAGTGAGTAATCAGCTCTAGGTCATCGCCTCCGAGTTATACTGAAGTAAGTTTTAGAAGAACTAATTTCACGACTTCAAGTTATATTATTGCCGTTGTGGAAGAGTGACAGTAGTATGAACACAATCTATTTCTCTCTCTCTTCGACAGATGCAAAAATCTTATTTAGGTAAATAGATTAATAAACATACGTATATTTTGTCAATATCCATACTTGCTAATTCGCTACAGAATAGAAAAAAAAGAAGTGCCCCCACTGCATACGATATCCCATTGAATTATGAAGAAATAGAATGATTATCAATACTAAGTACTGCAAACAATGAACAATTCATCAAATGGTACTAAACTACGTGCTAAATCAATACAGCGTCAGTGTTCTAAAGTGAGATATTATACTGCGCAGTCACACACAAACACACAAGGAAACTTATCGGAAAACTAGAAAATAATGACGTGGGTGTTTGTCCAACCAATGCATAATTATATGTATATAGTATAGGCAAATTAGATATGTATTTATTGAAGAATAAAGAACGGATTCGAATGTATGTGATTGCAGGTTCAAACCTAGTGTATTGACAGCTTGTAATTGACCCACTGCTATTCTTAAACTAGCACCTAATTATTCCAAAAAAATAAGAGTACCTTATTTATTATGAGGAAATTTGAATTCCAAACATTGGAAATCAGTAATCACCAATCCACAAGTATGGGAAGGTGGGGTAAGACGGGGTAGCGAGGTAAGATGGGGACCCTCCAAAAATATATAATACAGTATTAATTGAAAAGTTATTTTGACGCCATCTAGTCGTATTTATCAGTACTTGTTAGAGTCGCAAAAAGTTTGTTCGAAGGAGCGCACGATTCTTCATGGTAAGTACATTTTTAAAATTTGAAGTGGTTTTATCTAATTATTGAAGCATATAAAGTGCATGACTGTTATAATGTATGATAAACATAATGTGTGACATATTTTTTTTGTTAATTTGTATTTATTTTACTATTGTAAACTCATTAATTCATGCCGGTTTCTTTTGACTTATAACCTCTAAAAATTCAATACAACTTTTAAGTCCAGTTTGGGAAAGATGGGACACTTATGTGGGGCAAGACGGGGTAGGTACCCGATCTTATCCGCTGAGTTGTTATTCAGTTTGTATTGAGATTGCATTCAACATTAACTATTTTTTTATAGTACAGTTCCAAAAACAGTAATGTTGTCATTTCCTGATGCTTAAATGGCTACACCGCCGTAAATCATTTAGCAAACTCTCCACCTCCACCAACTGCTTCAACCTCATGTCTCAAGCAGGCAACAGTAAATGATTATATAGATAATGATGCATTCCATCTGGTTAGCCCGAAAAAGTTAATGCCTTATTCGCGATTCGCCGAAAAAAGACCAAGACAAGTTCGAAGAAGGGGAAAAGCAGCTATTATTACTGCTTTTCTATATAAAAAAGAATGAGAGGAAAACTAAAATAGGTAGAAACTAAAACCACATGTAACAAACAAAAAGTAAATGACAAAAATAACAATAAAGAGAACTTGAAAAACCGAAAAAGCGAAAAGGCACAGAAGAAGAAGATACAGAATGTCTATACTGTCGCGGCTTGTATTCCGATTATCATACTTGTATCACTTATCGTACTTGAGGCAAGTGAGCGCATTGTGTCTGTGCAGGAGTGGAAGACAGCGATGACGAAGCTGAACATATCTGCCCGGTTTGTGAAGATGACGGCGCTTAAATAGTCTATACCCCATCTTACCCCAGGGGTATACCCCATCTTACCCTATAGGTGGGGTAAGATGGGGTGATTCAGTTATTTTTTAAAAGTTTATATTTTTATGAGAAGAACTTATTTTTTTTGTTTTGACTGATTGTTATTAAAAGAAGAAAGACTGATTATTTAATTAATAAAAGTTCCTACGTTGTGCAATTAAAAAAGATGGGTTTTATTTATGAAATACCTTAAGGTCCCCGTCTTACCCCACCTTCCCCTACTCGTAACAGTGTTGATTAATATTATTCACCCATCACTTGAATACAGGCCGTATTACATTAGTAACATACATTCTAATACACCTTTTGTTTACTAAATATATTATGCAATACCTGCCAATATCTCACGATGTATTTAAGTCACTTACATAAGACATGTTTACATAATTCTAATTAAGTTCAAGCGTGGGATGTGCCACTCAAACTTTTACGAGTAACTTACTTTGTTCAAATAAAAGTTGTGTATTATATTCGTTCCATAACCTTTTGTATGATAATGATCGTTATTTTGGAGTCTCAAAATGAATTCTACATTTTCAATACATAATAAGTATGTATATCTATATGGTTTGCCTTATAACTAGTTTTCCCAACACTCCACGATATAGAGACAATTGAAACATACTGAGACGGAGAAAGAGAGAGGTAGAAAGGCCTCTGTCACGTAAAAGACAGAGAAAGAGTATAGAAGAAACAGCATAACGAAGAGGATGGTTAGAGGAAATAAGAAAATCTTCAAGTCCAATAGTAAATAAGATTATAAACCGCGAAACAAAACCTATTTTTGATGATGACCTTAACATAGAAATATCGATCTAGAACAATTGAATCTACGATAAGTATCGATTGCAAAAACTGCGTCTGAAAGGAAACAATCAGACATAGTTTTACGTTATTCAATAGAACAATAACATCATCATAACAATACAGTTTGTTTGTTTACATCAGATTCGCGTTATACACACAGGATCATAGACACGGTTACCTATAGTAAAATCATTTCTCTTGCAATACCTTGAAATTATCCAAATACGAAACGACCTTTAAGAACTTATTAAATATCTCTAAATGGTTGAATACAATTGATTGGTTTCATTATTCAGCCTAAATCATAAAGGCAAGTACAATCTTCATAGAACAAAATAATATTCAATTTCAATAATACCGCAAACAGATTTATCATAGCTTAACAAAAACCACAAAATAAATAAAACATAATAATTATGTTTTAGGAACAAAAACATCGAAATATTTAAATTATAACAAGCGTGTTTTCCGAATTAATATTAACATAATGCATAATTAAACGATAATGTAAAATGAAAGCTAAGTTTAACACAGTGACATAGATTTTACCGCTATAGTTATTACAAACAAAGCCATAATTATGAAATATAATAAGAGAGCAAATCTCATTTGGTACTGTTAAGCTATTAAAGTACTTATTTTAAATACAGATCAATAATACCCTAGTATATGGAACAATTTCTATTATTTTAATATAATGACAGTATCTTTTACAATTCAACTACGAACATTTTAAGACTTTAAGATAGACGAAGACAAATTAAGTGATATTGGACCATCGTTAGAATATTTTTGATAATCTGAGGACTGAATACGTGATTTGATGAAAGTAAGCCTTCCCGTGGCTATAAGAAAACAGACTAAATGCAATAACTTAATCGTTTAAGTAAAAAAACGGAGAAGAGCGAACATAAATACGACTAAATGCCTGATAGACAATTTTGTAGTTGACAAACTGCGTTCCAATTCGATTGTTTTTTTCCAGAATAACACATAACAATTACCATTGTTATTGTGGACTGTTCATGCGTGAATATGAATGGTTCCACTCTTGATATTCGCGAATAAAAGCTTGGATATTATAATGTGTTTCAACTACCAGGGAATATGGGTATGTCTAAAATATAACGTATCATTGCATACAGGAGATTTAAACAAATATTCATATATCAGTTTTGAATGAAAACCTTTGAGCATACTGTCAAGCAGTGGACTAAAACATTCTTTTAATTTTGATGGTTGGTGCCATCTGATGGCCCAGAAGTAAACCTGAATAATTTTAGTATTTTAATGGAATACTGGCTGCAGCGCGCGACTTCGTCCACGTGTATATATTAAGCTTCTATATATTTATGTATCTTATAGACGTATCAAATCGGACCAGCAGTGAGCCTGAGATTAGCGTGTTCAAACAAAACTCAGCTTTATAATATCAGTACACATGATGTACGATGTATATGCAAAGAAACAATAAAATTGCTTGTTTTTATCTAAAAATGTTGACCGATTAACGTCAGCCTTCAATCGCAGAAACAATACTGTGAAATACTGTGTTTAACTTCGTGAGTGTGCTTCCGTTGCCGATGCGCTTCGCCAAGTGTAAATCTACGTACAGTCATCCCGTCATTGGAAAAACTTTAAACACTTAATCCAACGCAATAAGGTCTAAATTCGTTCTTCTTCTATAGTGTGGTGTACTGTACTAGTAAGGTAGAAAAACTCATGCTTACGACTGTTTGCATTGTGGTAATGACACAGTCTAGATACAACTTGAATGCTTGCGACTTTTTCTTCAGACTGGAGAGGTCAGGAAACATAACTTTCAAGCATATCCTACTAATATTATAAACGTGAAATTTTATTTGTATCGATTGTTGTATCGATGTTCGTCTTTCACGCAAAAACTGCAGAACAGATTTAGATGAACTTGGTACACAGATAGTTTATAACCTGGATTAACACATGAGTTTTTATCCTGATTACATGACTTATGTTCCCGAGGAATCATTTTAGAATTTTAGCGGCCGGAGCCGCTTTAAACACGTAGTCTGTGAAGAGTTACGTTAAGAACTGTTTGCGTAATTTTCTCAGTAAATATTTGATTGAATATGAATTCAGGGAAATAATGTTATTTAAGACGATGTTAAAGCAGCGAGGACGTTGGCACTGACATATAGTGTTTCAATGCCAATACTTACTCTCATGTTTACGATAAGTAATACGATATTATCTACATTACTATACGAACACGTTAATCGCTTTTGTTAAGGACCGATTCTTGGTTTTCAATTTGCATTATTCACACATCCCAAGTTTTGTGAAATGATGTGAGTAAATGAAATAAATAAATCATGAGAGCTTTGGAATTATTACTAATTCGAATAAAAAAAAGGCAAATGCAAACAAATGAAATTTTTGTCTTACTTCTAAAAGACTAACTGTAAAGTTAGCTTTTTATTCTCTACTAAACTCATAAGGAACGAAAAAACTTTAAAGATTAACATTTCCGATTCAAAGATTGTGCGAGAGATCAGTCCAACAGTACTATGTCGTTTGTCAACACTTTCGTAGAACTTCACTTCTATTGTTCACTAACCTTATATAATTATTGCACTTCATTAAATTGGGTACAAGTATACGAGACACGAAGAAAACCGCACGTTTTAATGAATTCAGAACGTGTGTTACTCTCCGCTAATGGATGTACGGCTTAGGTCACGTTTTAGCATAGTTTCTATGACATAACAACTAGAACAAACTAATAATAACTTTCGTGAGGAGGATTATAATTGTTTGAGAACAGGCTCCTCATGGACCAAGACCTGACTCCGGATCAATCCAGAGCGACAAGTCGTGTGTTCTTAAACAGTGAGAAAAAAACTTAAAGTGATAATAAACATGTTAAAGGGTTAGTAAAAATAACAATATTACTATTACTATTATAAACCTCAAAATTGATTATGTACATTATACAATCTTGATGTATAAAACATTGTTATCTACCGGAGCAGTGGCTATAACCGTACTATTGTTGACAAAGCGTATCGTAATCAAAATCATCAGATTAATTATTTCGACGATCTCAAATAATCCTGATATAATAATCATCTTCATCGTAGCCTACATATAGGCTTCATACGAAAAGGCCTCAGGGTTAGCAACAAACTAACCAAAGAGTATCTAATTGGGTTTCCCAGGAATCCGTGAGTGGCACAAAACCCGCAACGTAGCAAACCATAATATTATTTTATTCAGTTCCATTTTATTACTGCGGACTCTCAAAAAGGAAAATCACAAAGCAAACACGGGTACATTAAACCAAGGTCTGTGTTTAAAGGTCTGAGAAAAATACGTGAAACAAATGCGTATCATTCGTTGAGCAATGTTGTAAAACAAATCCAATTGAATTGATGCAAAGCAGATTAGACTATAATGATAATGTCTCCTTGTGGAGTAGATCAATTTTAATGAAACGTGTACCTTCTTTTTTTGGTTAGATTGTAGACATAGCAAGAGTTCTGCCTCATTTGTACAGAAAGGGCTCAAATGTGTGGAAATGTAAATTCGTTTCGATAAATAACGTGAATTTGGCCTTTCATCTCCATACATTCTAGGGTTTACTATTGACATAAACTATTGTAGAAATGTCACTTGGCTAGAAGGGTGGAAACTTAAAAGCGTCCAGGTTGATGTTATTACTGCGGTACAACGGATCCAAATTAAGAGACATCTCGAGAACAAAAGGTTGATTCAGTTTAATCGTAACGGCCTTCAAAATTAAGAGAAGTGTATTGATTAGAATGCGAGTGAATGGAGAGAGGCTCTCGATGTAAAAGTAAACGTGGATTAAGAATCTGATGGCCAAATGAGATTGGTATTATTGTTATCTCTTATTGAAACTAGGCTGACCTTGTGTGTTTGGGTAATACTTGGCAAAGTTGGTTAAAGGCGGTTGTTTGAACAGAGAGATTAATGGTTATGTTAAATTTAGGACTATGTACAAGGTAGTAGACCGACACTATACATAAGGAATTCCAAAATATGTTTTTTGCAGAAATGTGTGCTTCGTATACCAAAAGATGGAAACTTTGCAGGTCAAACAGAAGTTAAAAATTCCTTTGCAGAAATGTATCAATTAAAAAGGAAAACTGATCCAAACTAAAAGTCACAGTAAACAAGTCACCGACCATACAATGGTTGGACTTTCAAAATATAAAAAGAACAAGACAACGTGGACATAAACTGATTGCGAAAAGGTCGCTTGATTTGCGGAAATTCATAAACCACACGATAAAGGTGTCGCAAATAAAGCAAGTGGTCGTGAACTCGTGACTGTTCGTGAAGTACGGACCAAGGAGGCAAAACTTCATAAAGTAAGTCCGTTTTAGGTGTGGAAGAGAGACATTTCTCTACGAGGTGGTCTGCCATCTCGCTTCCACATATGGAAGTTTTACTTCGAAATGTCGTGGTAAGTCCCTATCACAGCCCGCAGGAAAGCAAATCTTGGCAATGGGCCGAAAATTTCTTTGGAAAATACGTATAGGTGTAAATCTTTAGTGCTACTTGACCTTTCTCAATATCTAGCTTCAGATCATGGGTAACATAGAACGAGAAAAAAAATTTAGAGCCTATATCCAACAATTGGCAATCTACTCTCTATATCTCTACTAAAATTTTCGGCTTTAGTTGTACCTAAGTAGAAAGGTAAAAAGATCGGCGTATTGTAAGGGAAACAAAAACAAAAGACTATCGTAACGGACAATAACGCAAATGATCATTCAAAACAATTACTTGTCAAAGTGAATAAGTGTAACTACGACATGTTTTACATAAATTCTTCTGCGGTAAATTCCCATTTGAAACGGAGTAGGTACAGGTAAGTTTGTGTCCCTAATGCGAGAAGGTAGCGTGCCCTTAACCAGTAAAGGGCTTGACATGAATGCTAAGAAGTCATTCAAGTTTTTTTTCTAAGGGTCCCTCCGGCTCTCGGAACATCCCTTTTCGTGAGGTCGTCGAACGAA
Source organism: Trichoplusia ni (assembly GCF_003590095.1). Lineage (NCBI taxonomy): Eukaryota > Metazoa > Arthropoda > Insecta > Lepidoptera > Noctuidae > Trichoplusia > Trichoplusia ni. Next base: position 6,570,479 of record NC_039493.1, on the reverse strand, counting down.
TACACTTACTTTTTTATAAACCATTCTATAATATCCTCGATAACAGAGGTCCGACCTACACGGTTCATTCAATGTTAAATTACGAATGAGAACATTTTGTGAATGAGAGTTTCGGTAGAAGCTTGTGTGAGACCCGAATGTTGTAAATAATAAAAATAATTTAAATAGCAAAGGGTAATAAAAATAAACAAAAACAGTACTAAAAATAAATAGGGCTATGCCGGTTGTGATACGGATCTCAAATAATAAAAGTATCGCAGCGTAACAAAAAAGGCCAAAGAAATTATAGAACCAAATACAGCAACAAAAATTACCTTTCAACTTTTACGTGAAAACGCAATTTGCCGACACGCGATTCAGTCAAATCCAATTCACTAATATTGTAATCATTCACACAACACAATATCAATCCATATTTTCTAAACCACGTACAATGGCACGAAATACAGCGAAGCTAGTCACACGTCCGCTCGGTTTGCGCGCCAAACCGCGACTGGCAAGCTGAGTTCGCGGCAGGTTTGCCGCCGGCGAGCCTTTACCAATGAACTGCGTCTATCTAGATTATATTAGGATAATCTACATACATTGCTAATTTATTACTGAGAGCGGCATTAACGCGCTTTACTGAATCGGTAGTGGATTTTGGGTGTACTATTATCATAAATATAAACTTTACGCTCAGCGTGAGTGAATGTAATTAGCCTGTCGATTGGTTAACACCGTAACGACTAAGGAAGCACTAGTTTCACAGGGCTTTTAAAATTATTGTTTTTATTTAAATGACATAATAGAATCTGTAGAACAATGGGGGCGAACCCGTTAATGACTTCTATCTTAGAAGATCTCTGAACAATAGAAAATAAAAGCTTAGATGTTGGCACGAATGAATGGCTGGCAAATTAATTAGTGAGGATTTCCCATAAGACTGATCTTGATAAATACGGAAACCATTCGACAAATGGTTTGACCGAAACGAAATTGAAGTGATTAGATACAAGAGAAGGAAATTGAATACGGTATCGCGTGGTGTCTATGAGCCCGACCAGTACGGGCGTCAGGCACTAGAGTAAAAGTGTTTTGGCGCTAACTCTATGCGGTGTCCCTGACCCGGTTGTACAGCCTTCGGTGTTTTATGACCGCCTAGTACTTGACGATGCGGGCTGAACCTGAATGGTTAATTCATTTTTATAAGGATAACAAAATAACCGTTGTTTTTAGGAAGACCACTGATTGTCTTTTTTTATTACGTCGTAACGTATAAATGAGAACAGTATTGAAGGTATTTATTAATAATGCTCTAATTAACATGCAATTGATTGTTTTATTCTTATCTTTTTTTAAATAATTAATATGGCACACACACGCTACACTAGAACATGCAGTGATGTAACAAATGTTGAAGTATATTGTTTTATGAATAAATGAAATGAGGCAAAAAGTTGCTGATTCTCGGAATCATCCGCCAACTTTCATACCTACTAAAGTTGAGAATATGTCAATATAAGGAAACCTATTGTTAAGGGACGACCCACTATTTTGAGACTAATTAGTTAGGCTGAAGAAGTGCCGATATGACGAATTGCAATAATAAATCTTACTGCTTTGAAATAAAGGCTGTATATATATTTATGATTTGCGGTCGAGACTTTCTCGTTAAATGAAATGACATAAGTAATATATTATTAGAATTTAATTCTCAATCCATAAATATGAATAATTCGGGACAGTACATTATTCTATACATTGGTTTTCCTTATGGCAAAGCAGTAGTCCGAAGTGCTACCTATTTCGTGGGAATCGCTTCAGGCGAACTGGAGTAAATTGCTTCTCAAAACCCAGTTGTGTTATATTTAACACTTGGAAGAACTTGGGTCAATTTCTGAGGGATAGCTGAATAATTATTGGGTTATAAATTAAACGGTTTATAAACACAATTTTAAAATACTGTTTGATGCGACTTGCGCCTTGTTACGGGACGTTCGTACGGGAAATTTATTTTCCGAAAATGAACCAAAATTTAATCATTTTAACATAAAGGGTGAGCTATGCAAACGACTTTCCATCAATAAATGTTATGCTACGATGAAGATGACACAAACATACAGACCTAAAGCAGACTTTAAATTTCCTTATTGCCTCATACTTATATTTAATCAAGTGAACATCTAATCAAATTAAACCACCAAATGTAACTACCAAATCCTCAACTACCCACATTGTTATTTATCACCGTTCCACTTCATCGGTTCCTTATAGATCGCTAGCTTCCACCGATTAATTAAGCATTCGGCGACGCTCCAACGGGCTCCTGAAACCGTTTGTGTATCGGAGCGGGCGAAAGTTATGCCTGTCTTGTTTTTATGCCTTCCTAGTACAAACGGACGAGTTGGTGTATAAACAGCCAGACCAATAAAACTAATAATGTTTTTGGGAAACTTCCTTTACGATTTTTTGCATCACGAAAGTTTTTTATTGGGTCAATGCGCATTAAGTCTCCCAGTATAAAACATAAGTAGTTTTTCATTGCATCCATCTAGGAAGCATTATGTTGATAAATCAATAAGTTAAAGCAAAAGAAAGAATACAAGTCACCTGAGCGGCTGAACTACATAAGAGACGTAGTCAATTACTCCGTTGGATGCAATTATCATAAACCTATTTAAATATATGTAGGTGTAAAGGTATAACAAAACTGGTATTTTCTGTGCATAAATCAGCAAGCGTATGTTCGTTAAACGTTTTGCATTTATGAATAAGTTATGTCCAGTGAAAACTGTTCGTTACTATCGCTGGTACAAAAACGATGATCTATTTCTAGCATAAAACAATTGTGAATGCTCTGCAAAGTGGAGAATGGGACGATGACGAGGAACAAAGGTTAATGAATAGACCAAAACTGTTTTTCGGTTCGCAAGTTTAGTTTTCAACAAGAACAAACAGTCTTGCCTTCATTTGCACATGTAAATAGAACATTTTGCTTCGGATGTCACACCTCAACGGCCCCACCTACACCAGCTAGTAGGCGCATGATAAGTGATATCACTATATTGGAGTCACCTCGCTAAATTGTTTAGACCTCAGGTCCCGTATCGTGCAACCCTGACATACTTGGTACAGCAGACCACATCAAAAGATTAGGAATATCAGCCTTGTGTCCCACGAAATAAAGGCGCTTTTATTGCCAACTATGCGATTGGCACAGGAAACGACCTAGTTTTTGCTATCATTTCTCCTTAAAGAAGTAATGTAAATTAAAAATCTTGTAGGTTTAAAGAAATACCTTCAATCGATTCTCCTTTATTCAAGATTTTGCGATGTTTATTCGTCACAAAAGATTGTTTACATAGCGGCCACTGTTCATAATCTCGGTTAAAAATGTCCGCGTACTGATTGTGTTCATGCGAATGTAAAAGCGTAAAATCGATTATTATCGATTGACGCGCGATTGTTGATATCGATCGGTACTGTCGAATACAGACTGCGAGTTGTCACGTTTTTATGAGCAAGGGTTTGGATTCACGTTATAGTAAACAATCATTTACTGAAGTAAAAATATATTCCATTAATCAAATACTTATTGTTTTTTTTTCTATAGAATAATATACCATCACTTTTACGTGACTCAATACCTATGAGTCATTCTCTCAAACTAAGCAAAGCTTGTATTATCAGTATTAGACAGCTGATTAAATTTCTAGTTAAATTAAACTCAGACACAGAACAAGTGATCCGCCACATCACACAAACATTTGTCCTGAGGGGCATCGAATAAAAGACCTCCGGTATAGCAGTCAGGGCCAATACCCACTGGACCAACAGGCCTGTCAATGGTTATTAACAATGTTTGGCAAATTTAATGTCTAAACCAGATATCTTAAAACATAACTTCTGGTCACTGATTCGATGTTTTTCATACCGCATCAATTTCATTTCACAAAATAAAAAAGTGGAAGATGATATATGACTCTCGATGAACCAAGGGTCTATATTTAGTGTGTTGTTGTACTAACCACTCTCTCTCTGATTCACGGGGCACACATCCAACAACAATTTGTGAGATCGATCAAAATTCGTAGTCATCCTCGGCCAATATATCGAAATAGTTTAGACGATGCAACGTTGATAGCCTGGCCGTCATCCAACAGCGAGTGGAGATTCTATATCAATCGCATTCAGACAGCCAGTTATCACACTTGATGGATAACTCATCTCTATTCAGCTATTAACCTTCAAGTTGTTTATAGTTATTGAGAAGTGATTTTCATCGTCTTACACAGCGTGGTTAGACGGATGCACATTTTATTTAAATATCGCCTCTGGCCGATTGGGTAAATATCGAAGAAATTGACAAATTTCTTCAATGAATAATTTAATGTCATAAAATTTGCTTGGGATTACTATTGTCATAAGCTGATCAAAATTTGTAACAATCAATTAACTAATTCAGCTTATCGTGGGCAACTGCTGGACCAAATCGGAAAAGTCAAATTGATTTGATTGTTTTCTTAAATAAACTTGTTAATATCCATAAATAGCTGGATCGAAAATATGATGAAGCTTTTTTTTTTTTTTTTTCAGCCATTACTTTCCCACTGCAGGGCAAAGGCCTCCCTTAGGTTCTTCCACTCTGTCCGGTCTATTGCTTTTGCCATCCACTGTTTGTGGTACGCATCCAGTTCGTCGCGCCATCTCATTCGAGGCCGTCCTCGTCGCCGTTTTATGCTGAAGCTTTGATGATAAAAAAAACAAGTAGATATGCTCACTTCAATATTTTGATATCTGTGTAAAATGAGTAAAAGTAGCAGGATGAACGACGACGGGCATTCTTTCGTTCGCTTCATAATTCGAACACGTGGACACATCCCTTAGTTCGATTTCAACTAGAAAAGAAAAATATAATTCTAGATGGCCATCATTCAAATTCTCGAACGTTCAAAACATCATCCAAACACGTTAGGGTTGACGCCACAGCCATCAATCGTAACAATCTGACATCAATAATTACGTGTTTAGCTCTAATACACAACACGGTAACATTAACCCACGCCTCCAAGCTTACTTGAAATAACACTGTGGAGTTGTGGAAGCGTGACAGAGCACTATACCGCGTAGAGCGCCTCTCTTTCCCACAATTTGCAAACGCGCTCTCAGGCAGTAGTTACAGGCCCCCTTATTATGTGCAGTGTGTAATGCGAGTAAGAAATACAGCGAAAAACTCATCGATAAGCAATTAATTAAGGCACTGGGTTACTAAACATTCATTGTGAATGTAATTGAACTTTTTGTGGATAGTTGCATTCTCATAGATTCCCGTGTAATGGGTTTTGTTGGAACTATGGAAACTCTGATTGCATTCTAGGAAACGATTGTTATATTTATTTAGTTTTTCATGTGGTTTGATCAGCAGGTTTTGAGATCTATCTTCGGCTGTTTGCATCCAGCTCCTGATAGCCATCTTGCACAGATCATCACTCCACCTTGCCTGAGGACGTCCTACCCTATGTTTATGTTTAGGCCTATGTCCAGCAGTGGAAGAATATGGGCTGATGATGATGATGATCATAGTTTATTTTGCAAGTCAAAATAAAAGCCGAAAACAGCTTGTATTATTTGCAGTTCATTAATTTCTCACTTCAGAAATTGGATCTGAACGTACATCAAGACCATTTCAACCAACCAATGAGTTCACAAAAGCATGTAAGTAAAAATTCTGACCGCCTTTACGAGGGTAAAAATTCACTTTGTCAGCAGTAATAATACAGTTTCCCTTTTCGTCGTACTTTCAACAGTTTAGCGGGCATAAACGGTATAAAGTAGGAAATAAAATGGACATAAAAGTGAAAGAGGCATGTTTTTTCAAGTACCTGCTGCAATTAGAGCACTCTTTGTAATCGTTATTAAACGTGTGTGCTTTTAGCAGTCATTAGGACGCGTATACAGTATGTATTAAAAACCTGTCCAAACAATTAATAAATTTAGTGAAAAAGGATTATTATTAAGTACTTGTGAAATTATATCGTAAACTAGATAAACAAAAACGAAAATTTTAGGGTAATATTTGCCGTTAATATTGTAGTAAAGAAATACATGGATTTTGATGCTATATGAATACCTAGATTTTGATTTTTAACTTCTGGAAGGTCTGGAAAATCATATTTGTCCTTCATAATATATGTCGGGCAGGGTTTTTCATACATACTGTAGAAAGCCTACCACCACTTTTCAGAGACACTGATTGACTGACTGAGATAGCGCACTACACGGTGTAGAGCGGCGTCTCTGTTTAACAACTACATTAACATAAGCGGTGCGGGCAGGCCCCCTGATCGCCGAAACAGAGATGTAATTTCCATTTTTTTACGAAATGCCTTGATGCGGGTTTATATCGTCGATGGACTCTGTTTCATTTCTCTTTTTAAAACTTACCCGTATTTCCATAGATTGTATTTTGTTTTTACACATTCTGAGTAAAAACCTTTTTTTTTGTGAAAATTATATTACTATAATTAAAAAAAAACTTGCCTTGCGAAAACAGAACTATAATGTATTAACACACAAGTTTCCCGGAAAAGTGTCTGCGTATGTCTTCCACGTAACCAGGCTACTCGTATTTACCTAGAAATATGCTGATTTTTTAAATAGGTGACTGATTTATTTTGGCAAAGTGACAAATATGTATATACGTGTTCTCCTATTACCGCCTTAAAAGTATGTTAGAATTAGGCAAGTAGCAAAAGTCGAATATATTAGCGAAATGCTTAAAATTGCTCCCTCATACAAAAAAAAAATATATTTTTTTTTATTTATCACTCTTTTCCAAAATTTTAATTGTTTTGAAAATTATTTCCTACTTTATTTAGAAGATATTATTTATAAAAGCTTAGTATATTCGTTTTTTTAAACTTTGTTTCTTTTTTAAAAAATTTTATGGTTAACTTGATAATATTTTTATTCAGTTTAATATTTTTAAATTATTGTATTGTCTTCGGTCCTCGATAAACCTACTTGGTTTAAATTAAATATTACCAATTGAAGTGGGTAAAATCAAGTCAAGAAGACGAAAGGATCGGCTTAGAAAAAAGATAAACATTCATATTTGATGGTCCACTTACGGGCTGTTACATCACATTGAATGTCAAACAAAGGTCTCAAAACATTTGAATTATGACAGTTAACATCATTATCCATATTAGCGCACATGAGTCGATACTAGTCATAACAAGCACTCGATAAATACGCGGTGTGTTTTTAAGGAACGCTCTTCATATTTTAAACGTATATTTTGCGAATTTAGTACACAGATAGTTTGTTACATGGATTAACATATAGGACATAATGTTATTCCCCGATTTTATATTCTCGTGGGGTCAATTTTCAATTTTTAGCGGGCGAAGCCGTTGGAAATTGCTCGTCATATTTCTTTACCATATTCGCCTATCTAACAAGAACATTACGAAATACTTGTAAATTGTTCCACACCCAAGCCAACCCTTGAAGACGTCAAGCGTGACGGTTCTGGCTATCGTGTTAACAACTAACAGTAATAATTAACAAATGCAGTATACGTTACTCATTTTAATAAGTTGTAATGGTATGGCATCGTAAAGTTTTCGTAAAATAAAAAAAAATCGAAAGATATAGAATTTCTATATCACATATCTATGCAATCCTGCAACTTTTAGTCAGGGTAGGTAACTAAATAAAGCTTTTTTGAGTGTCAGGCAACTGATAACATATTTATGTATATACTTCTGAATACATATATGTACCTTTCGGCCTTTCGATAAATTACACCCTGACACAGAAGAAATAATCGTGCTTATCATAATATATCAAATATTTTTCCTGGATTAGAATCCCATCCACTACTTCTGGGAAAGCAGCCAGGGCCTTTAACCATTAGACCAACAAGCCAGTCAATATTATTAGCCAATCTATTCCGAACAAAGCTTCTGAACAACTCAGCCAAATTAAATAGCCCGTGCCTTCAATTTGGGTTAATTACCCGCCGAGTAAAAGTAAATCACATGTAGATAGCTTTATCACTTTCATCAAACACGCATGCGTAACATTCATTTCTCCTCCTAATGCATTATTAATTGATGTCGCCTAAATAAACGATGAAATGGAAAGCACTGTGTGAATTGGGTCGTCTTTGTGATGCGCGAATGTTTGTGTCGGTGACGTCATGCCATTGTGACGTGTAACGGGATGGGTGCAGGTTCGGACAAAGAGGTAAATGCCAGCGATCTGGTTGAATGCATTCAAATGGGAGCAGTTATGAAAGGTCTTTCTTGGCGGACATCCGGAGTTTAATGATGATCGCATTAATATCTGCTCCATTGATTTTTGTAATAAATAATTTTACAATTTTGCCTTTCCATACGTTGCGATTATAATTATTATCATTGCAGAGTGTTGGCGTCTAATGTGCCCAAATGCGATAGCCGTCAAATATTATGTTGGATGACATTTCACAAACAAAGTTTTCGCAATCGTTACGGTGTTACACTTGTATGAATAGTAATATAAAGTATATTAAATGTTTCTAGGACCGAATCACCCTAAAATATATATTACTTAAGACTTACCGTCTATGTCCAGATGATTGTTTCACCTGTAACAATACAAAACAATTTTGTAATAGAAGTCTTTAGCAACAATTATGAATTGTCAATACAATAGTAATATCAATATCAGTAGCAATAGTAACAGCCTTGTAGACAGGACGACGGCTAGACGAGTTGTGAAAGAATTGGCTGTAGAACCAAATTCAACCATACACTTAATTAATAAGGTAGGTTATTAATTGGCAGAGGTTTAGTCAATCAACAGCGTAGTCTAATCAAGCAATTGGCGGTTAATGTGAAAATCCTATTTATTAATTTGTATGAGAATTCGCTGTGTAGACGAATTGACAGGTACTTAGTTATAATCATGTGAAATAGGTCTACGGTTTTGAAAATTAACATATTGCATCTAGATAAAGAAACTGTAAAAATATGATAAACAAAAACGAATTAACTAATTTGATGTAAAAGTAGTTGATAATTGTGACACCAATGGCACTTGCTATCAATTAAAAAGCGATTTAATAAACATTGACATAATTTGAAATCATATTAATGTTTGACATCTACCTAATGACACTTATCTATTTTTTATAGACATGGACCTAATTATTTCTAAATTAATGTACCTCACCGATAAATGCTTAAAACTAACGTAGTAAACTCATTGAAAACTACACTCAACGCTATTTCGTTGAGTAAGTTAAAAACCTGGCTGAGTCTAACTACCAGTATATCCTTGCATGAAGAATTGCAACGTATTGCCATGAACCGACACCAAAATGCGAATGAAGTTGCATGGCAGTTTCGGTAAGAGCGTCTGACACTAATTCGTCAAGTGAATTGGTAGAAACAAATTCCATAAAAAAAGTAATAGTATCGGTATCAGTATAAACAGTAGTAGTCCATAATTATAATCACCAAAGCTCCAAATATTATCAAATTCTGTTACATAAAAGTAGACATAATATTTGCAAACCGAACAAACCGGTTCTTAGAATTGTGATCGAACATTCACCTTTCATCTAGCTATAAATAGATTCTTTTGTCGACACAAAAAACGAAACACTCATAGAACTGGTAAAAATACTCTTCTTACCTACTTGCACAAATCAACTTCAGTGGCTTAGAACATCAATAACTTTAAAAAACTTTTGTAATTTTATAGGAATATTGTACCTCTAATAGAGCCTTAACATTTCCGAATGTATTAGCAATAAGGACTGGGGGTTTGGGGCGTTACTTGGGTAAGGTCTATGTCCAGCAGACGACCGCGATAGGCTGAGACTGTTCATCAATCCATCCTACTAACAAAATTTGAGAACCACGTCTAATAGAATCGAAATACAGTCAACCTAAGGTAATGCTGAGACAATAAAGAGAGAAGAACCAACTAGTTTAAGTAAAGTCGTGAACGAAAGCTAGTTCATATATAAATTGCTATAAACGAGTGCAACAGTAGAACAAAACAGATCGGTATCAGTGCATTAGATGGTACTGCACATGCGATAATGACCGGAGATGTAGAAACTAGATCCACACACACGTTGCGTACAAACGCATCTTTTGTTAGGAAACTATAGAGAACGGAGCTATGGGCAAAAACTAGTTCTGTATGGATGCAGTTACAGGCTGTAGAGGTCATGCATGGCGGGTAGTGTTAGGAGAGGAGAACCGCATTTTTATAATGAACTTGAATCAGTATATGACAAGAAAAAATAACATGAAAATAGTAAACATGGCATACTACCTCTAAAAATATTCTCAAGGCAAGTATGTGGAAAGGAAACGTTGGTCTACGCCGTGCAGTACTCTATTAAGCTTCCAAAACTGCAAGATTCCTACTTTAAATAGCAGTTTAAGGATCCCATGAATAAAGCCGATAAATTAATGTAAATTAAGTTAGAGAGTGTCGAATTTTCATATAGTTTATTATAACGGGATTCTCAAGTAAAAGAAACTAGAAAAAATATTTTTCGGTACTAAAAGTAGATATAACAAATTTATGCTGATATGATAGCTTCATTATTATAATTTAATGAGTCCTGCTACACATTATACACGTGAAGGTTTAATTACATTTACGTATTTAAGTAAGGAGATTTAGGTAAGCTCAGAACCTTTTCAAATTCAATTTGCGGGCAGCGAGCCCGTCCTCAGGGTCTTATAAATTAATTTATCATTGTTAGTGGCATCCATATTCTCTGGAAACTAATCAAATTAACTATTAAAATTTATTAGAAGTATATTTCGTTATTATTATATATTCTCTAACTTGAGATTGATTCTGAAAATTTCTTCCTCTTAAGTTTTAGGACTTTGAAAATTCAATATTTGTTGTCAAGGAAACTTCAATGTGAAAGTTCTTAATGAGCTCAAGATTTGAAAATGGAAAATTGAAATGGTTAATTGAAGTCCATTACGAAACAATTGTTATATTAACTGAACTATTGTATAAATGGTCATAACTAAAGATTTTATTGACAAAAGAAGATCACCTCGCTTTCGCCAATAGACATGCGATGCCGTCACGATCTCATGACGTTTCCAATCACGTTTTAAACGTAACTTGAATGACAAACGTCAAAGATTGGAACATTTTGTTTATGAAGAAATCTATGATGTTTTGTATTTTTTTTCTGTGAAGTGGACAAATGGACAAGTGGAATATGGGTAAGGAATGACGCTGAGCATATCTAAGTCACAAGATTCTTCGAAAATTATTAAATGTCGTCTCTTAACATTCGAGGGAATCGAACGGCGACGCTAACGCTTGTTAAATTGTTATTTGCCAACCCTTTCTCTTCAAGGCTGTCTTTGGATATTGTTTTAGGGATTCGTACAAAAGGGGCGAAAATGAAACCTACTTAGGCTCTGCTGTCGCGTGTCTGTTTATCTGTTCGTTCTTTTGTTACAAGGCCGTATCTCATGATCCGTGGTAGGCAGTTGAAATTTTAAATATTCAATTGTTCCTTTGCTACTTTAACGAGAAATCATTAATATCAAAATTTAGGTTAAGGCTCGGCTTTTTACGGAACCCCTTCAATGTAGCGAGTCCGACTCGAGTGTGACAGAATTTTTATGCCATGTTTTTTTAATAATAAATTTCCCTACCTTGGGTTTTTGGTGCCATTATTCGGTACGAGAAAGTTTGTTCATAAAGGCTTGAAAATTCCTAAAATTGTTAGATTGGAAAAGTTGTCAAAGTGTTCGAAGAAATTACATAGAAACTTGAGTGTTTCAATATTTCTTAGCCTAGACATTGGTTCTTGTATTGTTGTAAAAAACATTTAATAGTTACTTATAATATGATCTGTAATCGTGAAACATTATCTAATATCATTTTATCATAACGAGAATTTTTAACACTGATTTCAGTCGGACCAAAACCTAATTTTTAAGACACACCAAGAACTTTCAAATGTTTAATGATGCAAAGTAAGAAACCACAACTAAACATATCGGAATTATTTGCGATATAGTTGTTTGATTTCCAGAACATAAACTGCAGTCATATGAAAAATTTCATTATAACGTACTAAACAGACACGTAAGCACCCCTTCGCCGCCTCACGTCATGAGTCAAACAGATAAAGTGAAGACAACAAAGTGAGGATCAAACGGATATACACTTTTAGTTATTCGAGACGACCTCGATGCACCAGACCAAATGATCCCCACACATACCTACACAGTATCCAAAGGGTGGACCAGGTCAAGCTGGTTTTGTCAGCCAATGTCAAGGCGAGAGACGTAAAGCCATTATATGGTGAAGCTATCGCGTTTCTGTTTCAGAGAGAGCTAAAGAGATTAACTTCAATTCAATTAAAGGTTACGTAATACAATTATTGCATGCGTTTTGTTATAAAACAATTGAAATGCATTGAAACTGGTGTGCGTGATGGGCGGTATTTTTATTGTCTGCGTTCTTTCTAGAATGTGCGTTATTTTTGCTTCGCGTAATGGCCCATCCGTCGTAAATAAAGATTATATTATCATGCACAGCTCATAGCAACGGCATAAAGTAACATTGGCGTTCAAATCCTATAATAGTTTTCTTTCAATATTCATAAAAATATATTCGATGTCTTTATTTGTTTCTATGTTATTATTGTGGTCTAAATGCAAAGGTCCTCATATTTTATTTCTTTTCAAAATATTATCATTTCATTTTCACCTCTTTTTCTGAGTTCGGCCGTTACCAAGTGTTTCCAGTAACCTTATGTCATCTACCTAAAGTGTTCAAAATACTTTATTATTGCAAAATACCCATTTTTCAATTGACTGTTAGGGGAGATTTCTCCATTCTTTTAAGTGGAAATGAATATGGTTACACAGGTGTTAAAAGCAAGGAAGAACTCTTGTATTATCGACTGTGAAACTAAATTAGCAGCTTGTTGGCAGTAAATATGATTCATAGATATTTTATTGTCCGTAAATACGCAGTAAACGGTTAGGAGGATATACTACTTTGTATCGATGAAATATTGAGTGACGGTCTACTTGAATAAAACAAAGTTCTAAAGGCTCTATTGTTTTCTTTAATTTGATCATTTGATTACTGCGCGTATGCAACCATTAAAACTGTATAAATAATTATGATGCAACTTCCTGTAAGGATCGGATCATCTTACTCGAGTATTGGAGTAGATATGTTTAAAGAACTAACAAATTGCAAGACTAGATCGGATTTTCTGAAATCATATAATTTGAATTTTGAATTATGAAACTCATCTAAATATAGTTCAAAAATAATGGTGATTGCACAGAGTACATTACATATATGGGTGATAATAGAATGACTTTGACGAAATAAGATGTCGCCAAGGACTACAGCAGAAGGATTTATTTTATTGGAATGTTTTAAAACAAGTAATGATCATAGGATTTGCGGATGTAAAGTACGTCGACCCGTCGTTATGACAGGATGATAATAATGTATTGCGTTACATAATCAAAAACAATTGAAGAAGTCGACTAAGATTTACGAGGTGAAACTTATACAATTTTCGTAATCGTAATTGATCACGCATTGATTCGTACATAGTAGACACCTGAACTATTATATTGAGAATAGCTTCTACAAATTTCAAGAAAAGATTTTAAAGAAGTTTATCTCTAAGAAACAAATCATATTTATGAAAATTATGCGAGTGTCACCACGCAAAATCTACTGCGTGACGTGTCGTTTCGATTCCTGCTTAGAAATATCAGGGATCGATCCATGAATGCTTACTTATCATGGATCACTTAGTGCGAGTCGCGTTTACAAAGTCAAAGAAAGAAGCTTAGGCGTTTTTGATCTCTCTCTTCTTTCAAATTCTTAACAATTTTGTTAAATACCAAAACAATCTCCATAGAATATAAATCAAATAAAAACGCAAAAATAATCTTTTCGTACCGCTCGTAAATGTGTTAATTTAATGTCAGTCGCGTTTAATTGCAATATCGTAAACGAATTTGTGTGCATTCGAGCGAAAATAATTAACTGCTCAAGATTACAAAACGGAACACAATATTAGTTTTTCTGTTCATTTGTGGGTTCATTCGGTTCCATCTACGAAATGATTTGAGTATTAATAAGCTAATAAAGTATAATATGCTAGGTATACGAGGCTTAGTAATAAATCAGTGTCCCTTTTTACTGCTAATGATTCGGGATTACAAACAGTTGCAATGTTGGTAGCTTTTTCAGCAATGCCTATTGTAAAACGATAGACAGGTTTATGCCGAAATTATTTTAATAGGCACCTGATTAAAAGCATTGTTAGGTTCACGACGCAAGTCTCCTATGGCTAATAATTTAGCATCTAGGGAACTATTGACATAAAACTTTGCAAAAGACATCATCTATAAAAATTTTAACTGTTTAGCTTTCATGCTTCATGAGATACACAGATTGGTGACGGCATACGGACAGTGCATCACCTGTAATAAGATTTTGTTTTCGCCCGACGGGTACGGAATCCTAAAATGAGTAAAGGCTTTTTTTTGTAGGCCAACAAACTGTTCCCATTGCTGGGCCCTATTTTAATTATGATTTAGTGTGCTTCTACACAAACAAAGATCATTAATTTTAATTTACCATCGTCAGAAGCAAGTGTCCCTTTATTTACTTTTTTCCATTTCATTTTATAAATAAAGAGTTAAAAGGAGACTCCTAACTCCTCTTTTTTATAGTCGGTAAAAGATATAAGCTCGTACATAAGCGCTTAATATTGTACGCTAAGCGGATAGCGTGATTTTGATTAAACTTTGGCACTGTAGGCAAAAGCATCGAAACTAATAATTATAATGAAAGATGAAACTGTACTTGATTGGTTAACTACAGCTCAACATTTGAGAACAGTGAAGATAACTTAAAATTTATCCCAGATGGAAAAACATCCAAGACCGGATCGACGTTCCGAAAAGCACACCTTTACCTGAACAATTCCGTTAAAACGATTATAAAAACACCTCTAAAATAGTTGGATCCGTGTCTGATTGCAGATAATTAGCAATCAACGAGCAAGACTCTTCCGATCATGCCTCATCGCTTGGACAGTCAAGGGCGTCCGTTGAAAGTCTCCACTGTATATAAACAGTTTATTAATAGTTATCTGAAATAGAACACAAGTTTATAAGTACGCATATTTTGTCCCTTATAGGTGCAAAAATGTAATAACGCATTTGAGAAGCTATTCCTCCTATATCGATATCCTAGGACTTATCTGTACTATCTTATCCACTAAAGGTTTTTTGTCAAACACAATATGATTTGCTTGAAATCGAAAATCGAGAATCGAAATTAATCCTTGCTGAAGAGACTTATCCCATGGTAGGGGTTAACAGCATAACATAATTAATAATATAATACTTACCACAAACATGGCAATTTGCCTAGACAATATCGATCACAGCACATGTTGCTCTAATTAAATCAGAACCATCAATACTGCTCATGACCTCGTTGGATTTACATGTTTAATCCAATTTGCATGACATGCAACGTGGTACCGGATTTGTAATGGATGATGATTTAATGAGTACTAATCGGTGTTATTTCAAGTTATTTTTTATTGCACTGTGTGATTCATTGTTAGGATAGTCGTGGATTTGAGTAAATTTTAGGATACAGGGGTCTACTAACGCTGCAAAGGACGAAACATGGGTTTCAGTCAGCAGAAGTTTGACACTCGCTTCCAGTCAACCCAAAGCGTCAGGAAGTCATTTAATGATTTCTCATCCGAAAAAGGGGGTCTACTACATATACCGTACCACATTGCGTAGAGTGTCTTCTTACTTTCACAACTGAAACAGTTCTACTCTAAGAAATTGTGATAGACTAGGGTCTATCAGGGCCTATCTAAAGCTAGGGCTTTCGGCCATAAATCTGCTACTGCAGAGCCTTACCTAACAAAGTTTGATACAGTCAGGTTTTATGATAAGCACTCAAATCGAAGCCATGTAATACAAATATGAACTTTAAACAAGCACAAGTCGGTCTGGTTTCCGTTAAATACTATTTTTAGGATGTTTTTCTATTTAATAGTCTTCTCTGAAGGTCACCGTAGAGCAACATCGTCACAAGCAATGCATATCATACAATGTTTAAAAACTCATAAAAATCACATAAAACATAAACGTCATCTACATTGTAATGAGTTTTAGGAGTTCGTTGTCTCTTATTCTCATGATGCCCTTGACAGCTTTCGCAGACGAAGTGACTTCTTTGCCCGACACCACGACATTCATATAACCGCCAATTACACACGCCTTTAACCGCCATATAGGTTTCCATTTAAACCGTTTATCATAGCAACGTCTTTGAACCACAAAGCTGATAGGGTTCATAGAAATTATTTCGCGTAAAGTATTTATTGGTAGGGGTAATGCTCTAGTATTTAGATGCTCTTGCAATTTTATTACTGTCAAACTAAGGACCTTATTGCCTCGTCTTAAAGTAACTTTTTGCGGGTGTGGAAGAGATGCCGCTCTACGCCGTGTATTGAGCTGCCACACGTCCTTAACCATAATTATATCGATTTCAGATGTAGTGGACTCACTGGATCCTATTTTACAGTATTTTTGGACAGCTTCAACAACTCTCGTGTTACTAGATTACATCATTGTGCATTTACAGTCGGGTAAGCAATTAAACCTTGTCTGAAATGAAATTACGGAGGATTATTGGGGAGGCCTATGTCCAGCAGTGGACGAAAATGAGCTGATAATGAAAATAATCAGTTCCCTGATTCAATAACACTGCAAACACAGGATACATGTAAATAATTTTGCATGAGGTCCGTCCCGCAGTGGTCATGATTTCAGTCATGAAAAGGCCCTATGGCGAACTAGCTATTGGACGAAATATATGCAATACATCTATGTAAATGCATTGTGATTGATAGTTATTAAGTCCATAGGATTAATATTACTTTGTCTTTGAAACAAGAAGTCAGGTACAAAGAAAGTGATTAATCATGTTTGTTGAAGCCTCTTTTTTGTTATCCACTTCGATCGCGCCAATCTGTGGTAACGTTCAATACTTTGCCAATATCTCCGATCCATCGCCTTCCCGACGGCAATTAATCAAGATAATTAATTACATTTTTATAAATGGTGTTCATTTTTAGTTTTAGTGAGTAATGATACACATAAAATATCTGTATTTAGGGAAGCGGCCTCGGAAAATTAAGTGATGGAAAAATTTCGGATGAAATTTGTTTCGGGCCCAATTTTGGCTCAGACATTTTTCGATATGGAAACAGTTGGTATCTGACAAATACATGAGTAAAACTACTTCGAATAAGTATTGCTATTTCGAGGTTTTGTGTGATGTCGAAGGCTTCAAAACGATGGAATTTATAAATGGATAATAAACGTAGGAATTTAGCGCGAGGATTAACAACGTCGCTACTACACATAAGTGGACAATTGAACATAGCTTATGTAATGTAGACATAAAATGGTAGTTGCAAATAATACTTCGAATTAATAATTTTAGTTTAACGTAATCCATATATTATCAGTGTTAATTAGGAGCGCCTGTTTTACTGCTTACATGTTCAAGATTTCGGGATAAGATTTTCAGAAAAGTTTCAATACAGAAAGTAAAAGTACATATAGGCCAAAAATGTTAAAGCAACTTTATCTTAATATTATGAGGATGTAGCAACACTTGGAAAACAACTTCTACAATAAGACCTTATATTCTATAAGTTAGCAAGGTTTGGTATGAAAAGTTTTGGGTGTACCTAAAACAGAATGTTTTAAATGAGGTCGACCTCCTTAGAAGTTTTGTAATCTTAAGAAAGTATCTACTGGATAATAAGTAGGAGATATAAATTGTTACAAAGTGTGTTCTTATTTTGTTATAATCGTACTTTACACTTTTAGTTTGACATTATCTAGTGTTAATGTAGTGTTTCGTAGTACTGTGACGGTCTTAATGGCGATACAACCTCTTTGGAAGTTCCCGCTCATATACCTTTTTTATTATGATCTGCCGAGGTACGGAAAACTTAGTCTCAACACCTACTTTATACTTACGTAAGAGACAGAAAAAAAAACATAATGAAACTTACAATTTGAAAGAAATTGTACCTGCCTAGGCGAGTTTGGCCCCTTAAGTTCGGATTTGCGGGAGATAAGAAGGCTCAACTCTTTCTGAGGTTTAAAATTGTATCGAAACTTCCGGCATTGCCGATATGCGACTCACGCGGAAAATCAGTGCTTTTTTTTTCATTTTGTTTTGCTTAGACACAGTTCCTTAGACATCTCTTCTGGTCTACATAAGGACTTCTAAAACACTTTCAGGAAACAAGCGCCACACTTCAGGTTCAGGGCCTCTAAACATTTTCCACACATTTATATAACAGCAATTACTTAGACAACACAATCATCTATTATTATCTAAGGTGATGAGAAAAAGCAGATCTTATAGTAACTCTTGCAACATAATGTAAACAATGTTTTTTATCGTTTATCTCGCGAGGGAACCGCGGACGTCACGGCATTGTGTTGAAATCGCTGATCTGCGTTCCACTAATCTGTGATTTGTTCCAGATTACATTCAGGTTGTAGTCCTTAAGTCAAAGCTGTTCTTTTAAGATTATTTCCAAGTGGCAATTTTTCTGACAGCTCTAAAGAGAAAAAAAGAGAAAAATTTCGGTAATAAGGTACTTAATTTATTAAATACTAGCTGTTGCCCGCGACTTCGTCTCCGTGGGTAGAAGATATAAGTTATGATTTATACCATCCCTGTTTTTTTCACATTTTCCATTGTATCTTCGCTCCTTTTAGTCGCAGCGTGATGGTTTATAGCCTAAAGCCTTCCTCGATGACTGGTCTATTCAACACAAAAAGAATTTTTCAATTCGGACCAGTAGTTCCTGAGATTAGCGCGTTCAAACAAACAAACAAACTCTTCAGCTTTATATATTAGTATAGAGTATAGATATAGATAAAAGATTTGTAAAAAAAATAAACTTTGATAATTTTTTACATGCAAATTCACAATTTGGTTATAAGTAGAAAGGTATATTTTTTATCTTGTAGGCTACGAAGTATAATAACTATATTCCTCGAAAGAAGGTTGGAAATTTTGCGCCCACGTTTTTCCACTTTTAGATAAGCTTATTTTCGATAATTCATAACATTTCTAAATTTGGAAGCTTTTAAGTAATAGTAAAAAATATTTAATAAAGTGGTAGATAAACTTCAATAAAGTAAACACATCCGAAATCGATTAAGCTAGTCAGCAGTTTCCATGAATTTGGACCAAATAATATTTTAATGGGAGGATTCATGACATATATTACAATAACTTCCACAAAAAGCTATGCAAAAAAAATCTGTAATAGATGATCCGACAATCGAAAGTATTTGCACTTTCGTAGGTAATTGAAAACAGTGCACCCAATCTTGATAAGGGCATTCCCAGGATCGCAATATAAACGGAAACAGTGAGGACACGCCCCTTGAGCACATGCTCTCACACAATATTTATTTAAGGATGTTTGTCGCTGCAGTATACTTCCGAGATGTACGGTCCGGACGTGCTGGGAACATCCCGTTTAATTCCACGTTTTCTGGAGATAAGCGAATTTCGGAAGGAATCTCTTGATGTATGAAGCACTTAGGATTAATTAAAGAAGCTTTGCGCTATGTCGTAGAATATATGTTGTTTAAGACCTAAATGTGTGACTTGATCCCTAAAACAACATATGTAATTTTTAAGCTTTAAAATAGCTTCAAATGTTTCAGCTGTTTATTTAGACGAATTTTAGGAGATATAAGAATTGAAATTTTTAATCAATTCTATTAAGGAAGACACAATATACTCTTGAAACTAACTATATGGTAATAGAGCCAAAAATATGTAGTAAGTACATGAAACTTCAACACCGTTAAACATTAAATAGAATAGAGTTATCAGACAAATTGTAATCGTTACCATAACAATTGGGTATTCTGTGGAACTAGACAGTTATTGTAGTCAGTTCGAATGGTTATGACGTAACAAATCGCGGTTACTATTGGAAATAGGACAGAAAATAGTGCACGCAGTTACCCAACCGTTTTGAAATAGACTAGAGCTATAAAATGTAGAAATAGTATTCAATAATAGACGAATTGTGCAATGATTAATGAACGCCATCGTTTGTAGCATAATGATAAAGTAGCTCAATAAATTATGTTGTAAAATTTTATAGTTTTTGACGTAAACAGTAACCTATTTGAGGAACCTATTCAAAAAACGTGGACTAGCTAATGTTAACAAAAACTCGATGAGCTGCTTAATTGAAAGGACGATGAGTCAGCGATGGCGTCGTTAAATTACACGTAGACCTTTTTCCACTCACAGCTCCGCAAAAAGCTTTGCTAAGTTGGTAGATTTGTTTCGGTAGGTAGTCTTCATGTCTATTTTTGGATCAGGAAAGTTTAGACATTGAATTTAAACACACGAAGAAATATGGAGCAGTTATCACTTATTCGTCAATTTAGAGAATTAAAAATCATGCAATATTTATTTATAAAATATTTAATTTCCTAAGAACAGATAGTTGCCTAAGACACGTCTAGTGCCCATAAAGGAACGGACACGGACGGTATAAAATTAAATAAAACGAAAGGAAATCCTGCAATAAGGCTTTCTAAACCAACACCAAGAATTTTATGGCCACTTGGAGGGTTATATAAAAGCACCCGTAATTGAGTTGTCAATCAAAATATATTTATTCTGCAGGAATATATTCATATAATTATAGCAACAAGAGTAATTGCTATGGTTTTGTATAAAAACAAAAAACTTGGGTAACTGATTGATATTTTTGATACTGCAGATGAACCTGTTGTTAAAAATAATTTGTCAGCTAAATCTTAAACGAATGGGAAACAAACAAATTATTGGTACAGAGAGGTAAGCAACAGAATGGACTGGTCTATCAGACACTAGCTGTTTGACAGTAGGATGACAAAAGTAAAGCAGAAATTGTGAAAGGTGTGGAGAGAAATAGTAATACTCATAAAATGAGACCTGGATAAAAAAATTGGACTATAAATTTTAAATTACGACATTAATATTCGATTGGGATAATAGCGTATTAATATTCCAGTAGCGGAACGATGGCCAAATCAATTATATTATTAATGGCGTATTCAGATGCATAAAGGCCTTTAATAAAACCACATTCGTTGCAATATCCCCGGAGCTTATTTATCGCACGCGCTTAATTAAGAATTTTTAATAAAGGGATTTCGAAGTTTGCAAGTTTTAAAATGAGGCTTATATTTCAAGGTTTTGAGGTAAGCATTTCAGTCACTTTATGTTGGTAAGACAGATAAATTAGGATAAAATTTAAATGAGGATAGAATACAAATGCAGGAAAATATCCTGGAACGTAGCTTCCAGTAACTTTCATTTTTTTACTGAAGAATGCGACAAAAAAATCTACACTGTTAAATAATTTCTCCATCTCCAGTTGTCTTTGTGGGCATGGTTATGGATAGGCTGTTAAGCCCTCATTGAACAGACCGTTAGCCATTGTACATTCCACGCATGCTGACGATGTAGTAAAATGCGACATACACGTTTTGAAGGTCTCGTTTGTGCTAAAAGCTTGGTATTCATTACTGCTTTCAAGGAACATTTGTCTTACGTAGTGGATTATAAAGGGCTGTGTAATTGTTAACCCGCGGGGTCTTATTCGGAGCTGTACTAAGTTACAATAATGTAAGCCTATAAATAAAGGGAAATGTATTAAAGGAGAAAATTATGCTGCGGGGAAATGAGTAGGCGTACCAAAATTTTAGATTTATTGTTACTGGTGTGTGTTAAATGAGTATTCTAGATATAACAAAAAGGTTGTATTTGAGTAACGAATAGGTTTCGTTAAAAACAAATGATAACCAATTCTCCAGGTGAACTGAATAGGTACATTACTAAAATGGTATTAGGTAAATTTATATTTTTGAATACACTATACTTGATTAAACATTATAAGTGACTGCCGATTTCCGAGCAACACAACCATTTCAGTAATTGATTGTTAGTCTTCTGCCCTACCATCACCATTCCTTCGTACTTTACAAAAGTTACATTAATAGATAAAGATAGGCAACATTTCCATAAATCAAACCAGCAGCGGCAGCATTTCAAAGCTTCTTCGACTGTTTAAATATGTAACAAGTACAAAAAATGAATTATATACATTTATAGACTTACTCTGAGCAGATGCTATGCGGCACTCGGAAGTTTTCAGCTTCAAGGTCAGCCCTCTACCTGAGAAAGATAATAAGGGATGTGATAAACGGCACCCATTCCGGTAAATTATGGCGACGGGAATATAGCGAGGTGGATGAACGTATTGCGTACGCTTGTTATACGGAGTTTAATATTAAAGAAGAAATGTTTAAAACATACTGTGATGAGTTATAATGAAGTGAGAGATAAGTTATTAAAATTAATTTAGCCAAAATTGCTGAAAACTGATTAGTTGAGATGGAATATCTTTCCATTTATATTTAAAATCAAAATAGTTACCAAGTGTCGTATAGAAACCGTTTCGTTATGAAATTACCAAATCAACATTTGTACAAATGTAGCGCTTAAACTTAATCTCTGGTCTCTTTCATAGTCAAGCTCTGGACAAATAAAAATCAAATTATATATGAGAACCTTTGCTTGGTGAGCTTCAAAGTCGTTCATTTATCAATATTCCTATCGAAATTAAGCAAACTTTACCTGTTATATTGAGTTTGAGCCATACAGGTACTTGTAGAAAGGCAATATTGAGAAACAACCTACATCCGGCCCGGTAGTCGCCCGGTAGTGACCGGTAATGGGCCACTCTATTTTCCGTCTTTTTCTACAATCTCTTAAGCATTCCTGCTCGTATTGTTTATATTTAATTATAAAACAAATTTAGGTGTATAAACATTTTTAAATCGTTGAACTTAATTTTTAAAATTGTTATAAATAAATATTAAATTAAAAAAATTATACCCGTTTTTAGTTTATCAATTGAAATAAAAACGCTAAAAATGAAGAGTGATGTTACAAACATTAAAATTATATTTATGTAATCATTTATGTAGGTACACACAAAATAGCTAAATATACAACATATAAAATATGATGATTTACATTCGGATCCCTATAAATTGTCACAAACCCCAGCAGGGTGCGCTAAGATACAGTCAGCTGTTGTCATTACGTCACAAGATGGCTGCCAGATATGAAATTGAAACGATGCGTGTAATTGAATCTATGGGAATGCGACTGACGTTTCTATAGCAACTAGATGAGACGGTTTAAAACTTTGTTTACACAATGGATGATTTATTAGTAGGCGGAAATAATGATTTACTAAATTTATCAGGTTTAAAATAGATAAAAAGGTCTAATCCATGATAATAAGTATTAATATGACTTCAAATTTCATCATATTAACTTTTTAATTTTATTTTGGAATCTTTCTTAAATAGGTACATAATAATTAAAGACAGGAACATTATTAAGTACGCATATATTAAGATTTTACATTTGAAGAGAATTTTTCAACATCTACAAATTGGTTCTTCATCATCATCATCATCTCAGCCTATCGCCGTCCACTACTGAACGTAGGCCTCCCCCAAAGAGCGCCAATCATCCCGCCAACCATCAAATTGGTTCTTACTAGAATCTAATAACGTTACATCGCGAAGTTCTAAATTAGGCTGAAGATGCCATAAAAACGTTTCAAAACGAAGCTATTTTTAATTATTACGCAATAACGAGATGCTTATGAATAAATTAACCCTAATTGGGTTACTAGCAACAAGAGTTTACCAAATACAGCACCATCCCACGCAACAGGACTAAGATGGCAGACTAAACTTAATCGTATGCTTGACATGAACCTATATTTATACCATCATCATTAGCCTAGAATAACTCATAGCCACCCTTTATTTTTGTCATTCTCTTCTGGTGTTTTTTTATTTGCCTTTCACATCCATCCGTTTTTGTACTATATAAAAACACAAATTGCTGCAAGATAAGTAGAAGGCCTATAATATCGCTTAAGTCTTATACAATAAACAAGCTGGTACGATGTGTTTCTCTCATCAACAATGATTCCAAGTATCTATTTTGACGTATAACATCTATAGCTTATTTTGAACCTGGTTGCCTAAATATTAGTATGTAAAATAAAGGGTTTCCTAATGACCTTAAAACCTGGCAATCAAACTAAAAACACATTGAAACGAACCTCTCTAAACTGCACATTAACGATATACTAACGATGTACCTTTAATAGTGACATGTGCCTTAACAGCAAATCGTTCGTCGAGTAATTGCAGTCGTGTCTAAATAAAATTGCCTTCAAATTAATGGATTTTTGATTGATACTGTTTCTAATACTTCATACGTGTTAAGTACGTCATACAATAGTTTATAGGTACTACAACAAACATCTCACTATACATATCAATAAAAGTTGCAATAATTTGGATCACCAAAAAAGATTGCCCATACTTAAAATATGCAACGGAACACTCATGCGCATATTTATTTACCAACCAGAGACCTCAATCATGAGGTACGCAGGGGCGGGATCGCGAGTCGAACTGGTCCAAAACTAGTCGGGCTATCCCGACCCAAAATTATAACCAAAACTGTTAAAGTATATTGAAAAGCAGTGATAACAGAAGGTCCAGTTGAAGACGGTGGTCAATCAATTGTAAATCAAAATTATCTTGCTGATTATAGTTTTATATTTTACTATATTTTAGTTCTAACATAAAGAAAGGAACGGATGGCATTTGTTCGCTCCACTATACATCGCTTTAAATACTACGAGATACAGCGGAAAACGAAGATCCACAAACGGGCGAAAACAGTCGACGAGCTGTGTCCAATCAAAAACGTTATGCCTATCAATATAAACAAACGAACAACACCAATCGTTTTCTAAGAGCTAATATCAGGTGATATTCGGCATCAGCGTCGTACCGTCTATCGGTCGTCTGTAGTGCATAACAATGATCGTTTTGTGGTACGTGACGAAACGACTTCCGTCTTCAGCAGGATCGATGTGTCGAATTGTATCAAATTGTATTGCATTCGAAATGAATTTAAGATCAAAAATTTTAAGATATGATGATGTAAATGTGAGGAGTATTAAATTAAATGAATTTGGAATAGAGGATCAACATGTAAACAAGGTTTTCGAGTAGTAACTAAAAATTTGTGGTTTTAGTATCCAAGCCCTTTAAATATAGGCATAAGAAGTTGCTTGGGAAATGTAAATTTATTAATGTGGAGAAAATACTAACTATAGGTTACTTACTATCAAATAAGGTTTTAATGTGCATTGAAAAATTACAGCGCATTGTTACGATAATTATAACAATCAAATACCACGATGACGTGAAATACGTACAAAACTGCCGCCTAAAGCAGGAGCAGACAGACTTGTAATTTTACTTTCATCAGGTAAAAGAAAACGATCCAGTTCAGATCACCTACAATTAGCTTTATAATAGACGTACCTAATTAATTACAAAAGAAAGTTATCCAATCTACGTTCATGTAAGAAGTTTGTTGCATCCAGTTCTGCAATTATAGTCATTATTCAGTTCATTACATTATAATTGGAATAAATTAAATTGGAACACGCCTAATCAAAACATCGATATTGCATGAATAATATTAATTGCTACTAGGGTTGGTCAGTAATTTCCTGGGTAGAAAGCTAACGCCCCATTAATGGGTATTAAGTGTACCAAGTTTACCAAGAAAACTGTGAAAACCATCTGCATTCGCAAAATCGTCATCGAGGTAAAATACGAATAGGGTAATATAAATTAAGCTTGGAATCTGATGACAATATAATGGCAGTTTAAGACTGTTGTTTTTAAGAGAAGTTTTAAAGGATTGCTGGCTCGGATGGGTGCAGCAGGCGGAGGACCGGGAGTTGTAGCGCGACTTGGGGAGGCGTCTGTCCAGTAGTCGACCGAGACTTTGAGACGAATGATCTATATGATAAAAATAGATTAAAGATAAATTTTGCTACATCACTCCATCCTATTTTTCCGTTTCGAGGTCCAGAAATATCTTGAAGACAAATGGTATGAATAGAGCCCTACCTGCCACAACAGGTAACCTCCTCGGACAAGTCTGACAAGTTCTAGCCATCTTTTATAACTATCACCTTCCACGTGAGCCCGAACAATCCCACAAGCGAAACTAGTCTTTAGAAAATGTAATTTATATCGATGCTTTATATGATCGCTTTACATCCGGACAAGCAAACCAGTTTCCAATAATCGCTATGTATAATGTTAGAACTGGCGTGAAATGTAATTTTACGGTACTACGATACCAATAAATCAATGCGATGTTATCGTAACTATTGGAACAAAGCTTGCTTGTAAGTTACGTCCCATCCTTAGTTATTACGTTTAAGTGCGGGTAAGTCGCTTTTATTAGCGGTTGTTCATCTTGATGAAGGCTGGAGGTTATTTCAATTTTTAAACCCGGTTTTCCCAGGTGTTCGTGTAGTATTTAGTATCGAGTATGAATCAAGCACTTTTTTTAGCATGCTTCAGTATTAAGTAAAGGTTACTTCTTTTATGAGATCTAAAAATTACCACACTTGCACACTTATTGGAACCTCTGTGAAAATCTGTGAAGTAAAGGGAAGTATTTCATTTAGGTATAATTCCGTATTTTAATTTTGTGTGTGGAACAGAGACAGTTCTATCTACAAAAGATTTTAAGTGAATGTAACGTTAGATTTTTATTTTAGGCGATTTCGCACGGCCGCCGTGAGAAGCCCTGCCTAGTCCTGATTGGACGAAGGTTTGATACAGTTAAACATCAAAGCTTTTGTTTTATGACACGAAAAGGTTATAATAATAATTATTATTTATTTGTGGGAATATCGTAGTTAGTTTGTGTCAATTTAAAATGTCCAAAATATTCTGCCGTTTCCGTCGCGCCCGACAATGCATACTTAATAGAAAAAAAAATAAAAAATTAATAATAGCACAATCTCTAAGTAACAAAAGTAGGAAAAGTTGAGTTTTTTTTATAGAATTAAAGATATTTTCTTTCATTGAAAGTGGCCGCAACTGAATATCAACATTAATCTAGAAAAAAAAAAACCAAATAATCTATTTTTAAATGTCACACTATTAATGTTTTTGAAAACATCCAGTAAATCCGAGTAGCCTCACAGAAAACATTGTCAGAGAACAACGAAATTCTCTCTCACATCAAAGTAATGAATTTTTAACACCGTCTACATATAAGAAACATTTAAATTCTTTAAGCGTCTCTAATAATGAACTCCAATTTTGTTGAAGATTCGCTTTTGACAAAATGTTTTCGTAATGAGCTGTCAAGTGAAGTCTTATTTAATTAGGGTCTTACGACACGATGTTGTGAATATTCAAACGGTTAAGCTTTTATATTATGACATCAATTCTAATTTATGAATAATGTGCTGATAAGCCTTTTACATTCGGATTACATTACATTCGGAAAATAAAACTGTGTAAATATGAAAACAATTAATTAGGTACACTTCGGGGCACTGACGCTTTTTATTTGTCATTTCCATAACCGCAAACGTCAAAATATTTCATTCAAATTATCTTGATAATTACTCAAATAACAGTTATTACAAAACCAGCCATACCCTAAGCCCTACAATTCAAGTCTTACCACATCCCCTCAAATTACCGCTTTTCTGAACGCAGCATATTAAAATCCATCATCTGTAAGTCAATTCCGATTTTTATTCTAACAACAACCGTATTAGGATCACAAGGAACCTGTGGGTCTACCATCCACACTTCTAAAAAGGCTGTTGGGTTTTTGAAGTATGGTGTACTACAAGGCGAAGAGTGATATCTCGATTCCTCAAATGAGGTTCTTATAGGAGGTGAAAGGTCCTTAGTAAGTCTTGACGAGTTCGGTATTCGTGGCTATGAATAAATTATGGCCAAAATAAGCAGACGTCCAACTTGAGATGAGGAAAAGATCGGAGATACTCCTTAAGCCTTCGTTCACGTGGCTTTGGGAAAGGACGTTTTATTTTTAGGTTAAATTTCGGTAAGAGGCCTTCGATGAAGGATATTAGAATTTAAGTAGGTTTATAATAATGTCGACGACTTAATTCAGAAGGATCAGAAAAGTGAAAATTACATTATTATATTAAAGTAAGTATCCAATGGTGGAAAAATCAGCCATCTTTGTTACATAACATTATGTTAACAAGCCTAAAAAGCACCACCATTATCCATACTAGCTATCTATGCACATAAAAGTTCACAAGCAAAACTTGTGCCGGACTAAAACTAACTTCAGTATAAAATATACCAGAAGCAACTATATCAGAATACCTATAAAACACGTCTAGAAAAACAGCAGAACTAATAAAGATTACATAAGACGCCTGTCACATAATTCACGATTAACAATAACGAAGTCTTCGGGTGAATACCAGAAACCATTAATATTCCTTTGAGCTTCGCATACAGAACTATGTAACATATACCTACTTAATACATCAACTAAGTACATTATATATTAGTTCATACGACGTGGTTCAGGAAAGTCCTGCTCATATTTGAAATAACTCTTTCATGCATGGTGATGAATAAATGTCTTCGAGAAACTCTTAATAATAAAATTGGGGTGGTCATTCATACATACTGTTTTTTGAATATCCTTAACGTCATATACCAGTCCCCTGAGAATTATTGAAGAGTATATAAAACCATGTTAGAGGTCAGCAGGCGGCTTGAGCTGTAACACCAGGTTGAATATCAACCATACGAAAAAAAACCTTAAATATTTCCCTCTGCTGGATATGTCTTAACTTTTTCCAAAATATGGATACTACATTCCTTTTAAAAAAGTTATCAATTTTAATGACCGGAACCGATACTTGAAATAAACATTGAAATACCCCCTCTTGTATACACGTAATACGTGACGTGAAATCTACGCCAAGAATGAAAGTCAAGACACATTATTAATGTATCTAAGGGGTCGTATTTGAAGACAGCTCTGCCTTTTATTCGTCCTGTCGTATTGTAAGGGAATTTCATTTCAAGTTTTTTCTTGTCTTTAAACGTAATATGACTTCTGAGAAAAGCAGCTTATTCTGTTGAAAGGGATGTCTTGAATCCTTTTAAGTGATATTAAATATCATGAAAAGACATAAAATAGCATTAAGTATCTTTAAGATCCTCAAATGTATGGACATTTTACTCATTGGTTTTGTCAGCTTCAACAGGTGAAGAAAATATAACTGCCACAACGTTAATTATGACTTAAGGTATTTCTTACTACCGACTTAAGCCAAATAAGTCCAAGAGCTTCACGTTTTAAAGCTTCTTTGCCAGCTAAGTTTCAAAAAGTTTCTACAAATCTTGAAACAGATACAAAACAAAAGTCAAACGCAATGACTCCGCAAGTAGTTTGTATGAGAGTGAAACATTTATAATACAAGGAACTAACTGTGAACAGTGTCGTACCATAACCACTCTGACGCTATTGTGGAAGCAAGACAGCGCTCTACACAACATCTCGGCATCTCGCTTGCACATTTACAATTGTGATACGTGAAGAGTTGGTAGTAGGTCCTCTGAAAGAACTATTATTTGTTCGCTCGGATAAGCTTGAGGAAACTTGAAAGTATTAAAAAGTGCTCAAGTCGATGAAAGATGAGCTCAAAGATATTTCTTTGTCGATTAAGAACGCAAAAGATGTTATAAGTTTATTCTTTCTTCGTGGTATTTGCGCTTTGTTGTTGAATAAGATTGAACAAGTATTTACCCGATGGTAAGTTAAAAACGCAACCTAACAATACATATTTCACAAAATGTAAATATACATAGGTACAGTTCTTCTTATTTTCGTATGGTTGATGTTCAATGGTGTCAAGAGCTTTAAGCCTGTAGCCCTCTGTGGCGGTTTTAAAAATACACTTGCGATGTTTTCAGGTTTTTCTTCGTAGAAGTCGATTCAGATATAGTTATGTTACAAGTATTTCAAAAATTACAAACCGTTAAAAATCTTTCCGTAAACAGGTTACGTATCCAATTCATATAATACCAGCAAAAAATCGCTCGTAATTTATTAAAAGAAAAACTAGGAAACACACTGCGAACATGTTGCTAATCAATTTGGTAACATCAATCAACATCGTGACACGCGATCCGCTTTCATGTAACCATGCCATACGTATTTGAACTTTAAATGTAAAGTTGCAATACTTTACTGTTTTTACAAGTAGAAGTGTTTGTCTCGTCAATGTTGAAGCAGCAATGTATGGAGTCACTCGATTGACTATAATTGGCGTGAAGAGGAGTATGATTAATTTGATTTTAGCATTCATTACTGCATTTTCGTTGGTTTTTTATCTTGCAAGTTTACTTACTGCTGCATTGCTGAAAAGTTATTCTACAGTCTACAGTATTATTAAAATGGTTGGCATCTAAACAAATTGCAAGTCTTCTTAAAGTTGAATTTTTTACTAGACTCTCATTATGTTTGTGTCACGCGAAGCTAAATTGCTATGTCATTAAAGTTGCCTTCATACTTCCGTAAACAAAGAAATTCCTACAAAAACTTTAGTCGCTTGTAATTTAGCTTGCAAAAAATAAAGACTATATTATGAGCAGAAAATTGAACTGAATCAAAATCAAAAATCGATAGAAATGGTCACAACATATATCGGTATTGAACTGCCAAAGGAGTTGGCTACTTAAATGATCCAATAGAAACACCAAGAACCCAGTGGTATTTTCAAAAAGGGCTAAGGAAGATTCATGGATGAGTGGTACCAAAAATTTTCCGTTTATCCCAAACCGGGAGGATGGATACGATGATTTCCCATCCGGAAAACAACACCAAACATAAAAACTACCAAATCGTTTTCATGCAAAAAGCAGAATCCTCAAAGACCGCAAAGTACGACCACTAAATACGTTCCATCCTATGCGCCTAGTAATAAAACAAAAGAGGGCTTATCTTAATCAAAACCGCACGAGCGACGAACAGACAACCTATCACCACCTCATAAAGTAAGTCTCCCAGTGGTGGAAGAGGGACAATGCTATACGCGATGTAATGCCATCTCGCTTCCACAATCCCGCTTTAACCGGTCTAAAAAATCCTTTAGCCTCGAGCCCTACTCTCTCGTCCATAGTTTTTTTAAACAAATTGCGTCTATTTTCGTAATGTCTTGTAATGAGCCATTGTCTACGGGTTTCGCGGACGTTACCAGCAATCTGTTCGCATCGTGTTTTTGTGAGAATGTTCATTGTTATAGTAAATTCGCTAACGATTTTGTAGCGAATTGCTTTTGTATATAGACAGATCTTTTTATGTTAACATTATTTCAGAATTTTTGTTGGCATTTTTATGGATAAATACATGTAAAAATGTTAGTGCGAAGGAAATAGATCGTATGAGACGTATGGTCAATAGCATAAATATTTATACAGTACTGTAATATTACTAACATCTCAGAAATTATCGGCATAATGGTCTCAGTCGGTAGCCAAGTATTCTATGCCTCAATGCTTGCTATTACGAATTCAGTTCAGTCCTACGTAATCATTCTAAGAATTCACAAATCACCTCTTTTGTGGAATGCTTTAAATGCTATAGATACCTTGCAGTCAGCGCTTGAACAAATGGCATTCATTATACATAATACTGAATTCTATAAAATGGCTTTCATTAAGCGATCGATATGGAAAAAGAAGTTTCTTTTGAACAAAATCATGGTCACGTTATTTGAACTCGTGTCAGCCATTCGTCATGGTATGATAAGAAAGAAATCTAGTCGCCTTATAATGCTTAGGTTTGAGTATGAACAACTCCTTGAATAAGATTGAGCAGAAAAAGAGGCTAAAGAGGAAGAAAACGGTTACAAATCAAATTGCTACAACAAGAGAATCGTTACTAATTAATGTAACTGACTGGCTCATGTCGGAAGAAAAACTGGAAATCACTAATATTTTCATTTACCAGCTAGTGCTAAAGACGAAAGACGCAAATTAGTCCTGCAACACCGGACGTAAAAATTGGAAGATGAGTTAAAAGATATTTACTGAAGCAGTTAACAAAAACTGTGATAATGCCGTTTTGATTGCCTTGATTAGGGCGATGTTAGTATGCGCACTTCCTTTTGAAACAGGAAAAATTGTGTCAAGATACTAAGGCAAAAGAATAGCAGGTTTGTTTAACAGTATTTAATTATATTATTCTTTCGTAAGCAATTTCTAAAGGATTTAACCGGGAATTAATAATTGGTATTTGGACTTTTAAGACTTACCTATGTCTGGTCTTTTACCAAACTCATTATTACCAATTACATAAAGATTGCGTTTACGAAACAGTCAATTCAAATATTCCAATTTTAATGCAAAAACGAAATATCGTCTACAATTTACGCCAAGGCTGCGGAGCTAAAGAGATAATTTGCCTGCGATTTGAAATTGCAACACGAATATAAAAGCAATTCCCGCTGTATCGCAAAAGTTGGCGCGAGTTAACAGTCCCGAACTAATTGAATGATACAAGAAAACTTTCTCGGGAACCTCGCCTGTTGAGCGAACTGAGATTCTGAACGAATGAACTAGTTACCAGAACGCCGTCGTTAGCATTGCTATGCAGATATGAATGAGAGAACCGAGGCGATTAATTCGTAGATGAAAGAAATCTAGAGATAAAAAAATTGAGTAGCATTTATTTAAATACAGTGGAAAAAAAGCGATAAAGGAAGATTACTTGTGGGATTATCGTAAGAAGAAAAAGAGCTATGTAGATATCACTGCAAATTACTAAGGTCAACAGGTGATAATAGATAAGTTATAAGATCGTCAGATGTAAACAAGCAATTATCTCTTTTATAAACCCGGATCTAAGACTAACTGCAACGATAATTTTCTTACTAGCTAACTAGCTGAATTAAATGAAATGCTTTACACAACCTGCATTTAATGGAATCCTTGACCGGTACAAACCGCTTCAGGTCGACATACAAAAACTAGGTCAAACTTCACTAATGGTCCTAGTGTGAATTCACACGGACTGAAACCTGACTGGAACTAGATTACACACGACAACATGGTTTTTTAGCCAACTCGCTTTGATATAAGGGTGGGATTTTTTATTATTCGTTTAATTCGGTTTTAAGTTCGGCAATGGAATATTTTTTTTGACGTGATTGGACAATCAGTCGTTCATTAATCCTATGATTTAATTTACACGTTTCAAAAACTTTGTTTCCGGAAATGGCAGCCACATTTTAATTTAGACTAATTTTCCTCTCCTCTAAAACACGTAATAAAAACAAATGATACACTTAGGTCTCTAAATTATACCACTAAGTCCAGTTTAAAATAAGACAAAGCAACTTTCTTCGAGCACTTAGGACGTGCAACATTTTAGACAGGACTGGCCATTAGCAAACAACAATTGTCATAAAGGACGAAATACTCAATTAGAACGAATTGCCAGCTCCATTTTCAGTAAAAGCTTTCTCTGAAACGCACTGCGAAAGAAAACTCAATGATATGAATGATTTGAGCATTTCAGAACGAAAGGAAAACAAATATCTTTATAAAATAATAATTTTAATAAATTAACAGGACTATCTGAAGATAGAGAGACCAAAATGATAGAATAAATAAAAATTACCATAAAAAGTATTTAGTGTAACAATAAAATCAATCAAGGAGGATGAGTTTTAATTAAGGATAAGGTTGGATGGCAAGTAGATTGCTTTATTAATCAGCGAGCTTTGTCTCGGCATCCAGTGTACACTCAGGTCGAAGTTTAATTGGATTTTTCTGCAACAGAATGTCATTGTTGAACGAAGGGGTAGACGACAAACTAGTAGAATTGTTTACGAAACTTTTTGAACCATGAAAAGCTGAAAAAAGTAAGAAGTGTAAGAACTGCATTTTTCTCCATAAAATGACCACCTGAATGCAACTGCTATAAGCTTGAATAGCCATCCCACCTTAAAAGCTTTTGAGTGTCAAGAATTGTTAGCTACACAGTAACATTCCGACTTCATGACAGTTTGTCATTTTGTAGCACATTTTTTTGGCAAACGATATTTACTGAGAAAGGCAAAAAAATGAAATTGAGACGTCTTAAATTTCACTGGAGGAACGGAAAATAAATGTTGGCACGATGCTGCCATATCTTTTGCTCCCTACAGACATTTCATAAATGATTTGAAAGAGAGTTCGATTTTATATTATCGTAGCTTTACGTCCCAAAAGATCTCAAAAAAAGACGTCACTGTTTTGTCCCTAGCGTGTTATGACTTTTGTTCATATGTGGAAGTTCCCTTAAAGTAACAATGTATGAAATTCAATTGTTTAAATAACAATGCCTCTGAAGTTTCAGAAACGTTTGTAACTATTTGACGTAACTCCAATTAGGAACACAACGGTCGTTTGTAAGTCAGAGGTCACAGAAACTTGTATAGCGTTGTGCGGTCGCAAACTGGTGGGTGGCAATGGAGGCATAGCGATTCAAACTATTATAGCTATCCATTGTAAAGTTGTAGACTGTTAGGCGTATAGAACTGTGTACAAGCTAACCGGTCACCAAAGTTAGTGTAAACTGAAATCTTTGGGTTGTCACTCGTCGTATTTTCACGGCTTCGTTTGATACATCTTAACAATGAGATATAAAGTTGCAGTCTCAATTTAATTTGACCATTTTTGATCAATATTTTGAAGACTTTCTTAAATAATTATTTATATACAATATAAAATAAAACAAGCCTTCCGTTTACAGTTGAACAACTTAAACACGCGAATGAAACAATTAGTACTCATTAAAATAATTACATTGGCTCAACTTGCATATTGATTTAGTTGGCAACGGCTTCCCGTTCATTTTAATACCGCATTACAACATAACATAATTTGAGAAGTCACTATTCAGACGGGGACATGACAACTTTGCATAAGCAAATAAATTGAACAACCCAAACCACTTTAGTTTAAACAGAAATTGCAAACGAGGGAATTGAGTCTTTGAATATTCCACAGTTTCTATCCAAAGTAAGTCATACGCAGCGAACATTCTGGAATCTATTCCGGTAATAATTTGCCACAAGTGCGGTGCTGTACGGAGGTTCAAGGACCGTTAGTGGCCCCATACCAGTTTATCCAGTGCAGCACTTAGGACGGGCCTGTGTTAGCCCAGCTGCTTGCATCGGGAAGGTACACCAGATGTCAAATAACTTCACGGACTGAACAACTATTTTTGGAACTTGTTCTAGGCGTATTGATTATTTTAACAACACCTTGAAGACAAGTATTTTATTTGAAAGGGTAGGAATTTCAGTCTACTGTGTATTTTTTCAATTAATATTGTAAGTAATAACTTGTTGAAGATTTTTTGTTTTAAAATCCTTAAACAATACATATATTATTAAAATCGTTTCTTCACCTTTTGCAAGCTCGCATGAAATATCGTTTGATCGACAAGGGCTCAAACTTTACCGTTAACAGTTATGATACTATAATTTCATATTCAAGTGAGGTAGGAAGGAAGACTTTTACGTGAAATAATAATATGTCTGAATAAATTATTGCAGACATGGAAGCAAATATTTAATTTCACGCGGACATGAAACGAAGCGGTCTGTCAATATTGGGAGTTCATCACCAATTCACCGCAGTTGGTTCCAACGTTGGCTGTACGACAGTTATAATTGAATAAGCATCATAGGACCCGGTATTTTGATCTAAATGGGTTTCAAATATTGGTGCTGTTCATTAATACTTACATACATAATTTAGATAAAATCATTTTGGGTGAAATACATCTGAGCTATACAGATAAACGCTAATTTGGCAGAAGATTTATTTAGAATGGATTCTGTTGCATTTATTAGGTACACATTTTCGCAAGCGTTTCATTTTAACTCAACGAATTTATTCTTATCTACAAATCTAAGAGGCTGAAGGAAAAACAAATTGACATCCATCAAACTAATAGCCTTGGCCTTGATTTTCATCTGTTGTAAAAGTGGCAAGAGATCCATCAACAGTGAAGAAGTTATAACGGTTTATGAGGTAGCCAGGTGGCATAAGGATTTGCCAGAGGGTAGTGTAGGGGCCCGGCCCGGGGTGTTGTTAGTGGAAGAGAGTCCAACATATCCCCGTGCCCGTGCCTTCGACGTGGGTTGAAGTCATTAGCTTTTCACACCGGAAAAAAGGGCATAAGGACGAACAAACAATGTTCCTTTTTTACACTTTGGGAGCCCTATAAGCAATTATGGAGTACTGATTGCTGTTGAACTCCATTTTTGCATCAAGCAGCAAGCTAGGTAATTCTTCTTTGTTACGTATATCGCACCAGTTTCAACATTACAAATACAGCAGTACTTCCTCTGTTACAAACCCGTGTATATTATGATTATCTACTTGCATTCAACATAAGTTTTCGAAAGAGACTTTATTCCCACGCTAGTCGGTGGGTGGACAAAATTATATGTTCATGTAACTTCGCTTAGCGTTGGTGTAAGTTATTCAGGATACTACGGGCTGCCAGAAACTGATGTCCGATAATTTCGTATATATTTATGGATCCTTATCTAGAATTATTATCTAGGTATGTATTTGCTAGTATTATCTACATATTTGGCAATATTCGAAACTGTTGTGTTATTTCCTAAGAAACGAAACTGATTCATGTTTAACTGTTTATTGGTACCTTTATTGATGCTATCGATAAATTATTTTCATTAGATATCATTAGAATGATCACAACGCGAGTGAAAATACAAGACTACGAATTTTATAACTTTATATCAGGAAATTATCCACATATGACAACTATAGGTATGTGACATATTGAAAAGTACCAATGTTCCCACACCTCGCCTCAGATAAGATAAATCCTGATAATACTGTTTGCTTTTCCTTTGAATCCTTTTGAGCACGTGTGAATCGTGTGCTAAATAAATACGAAGAAGAATCAGTTACTATTGACACATATTATTATTGTACCTGGCCTATACTTATCTGTAGGGTGAATGGGCTACATTTGTGTCATCACTAAATTGTAGTCGACCTCACGAAAGAAAAAAAAACACGATTGATTTTCCAATATTGATATGCCAATGCATAACTTTTGGTTAAAAGAAGTTTTTTCTTAAAAAAAGAGGATATATACACAGATTGTTTGCAACAACCCAACAATGATAAAATACATGGAATGGTTGATCAGTCAATATTTGGTGACTGGCGACAATGCAAATATAATATATTTATAGGTTAGAGAGCACCAGTGTGTTAGACTTAGGTAGAGTAGTTTTTTAATTTGATTATTAACAGATACACATACTAACTACAAATGATTTAATATACATTGGCAAATCACATGTGAAAAATAATTAAGTTTTAAATATTACCTTCCTGTAAATGTTGATTGATTGACTTTATACATTAGACAACATTCTATATTATTGGAAGGAAAATTTTAGGAAAGCCAGCCCGGCAATATGGTAAGTCCGGCAAGTCGGTCTAACAATTTAATTTAGTTTATTCCATAGGACTAAGTTAATGACAGCACCATGGGAACAATAAAGATTATTCTAACCAAGCAGTACCTTCGACTCTTCAAATTTTGATAAAATGTTTATGGTCTATCTGTTATATTCAGTAAATTTTATTTTTATTTTAATGTTCGCAAAGAATCAATGGGACTTTTTTACACATTGAGTAAATCTCATGTTGTTTATGTCTAAAGGGTTGCCACAAGACCATACCATAAACCTGGTTTTCTGTTTATGGAAGGCAAAAGTATATTATGTATATTTAATTATAATTCTAGTATTTTTAATAAAATATTAGGAATTAAATTGGCAAAACAAGCACAAAAGAATATTTTATTTAATTAGAAACAAAACAAGTTAGCAATTGTTTATCTTATATTAGATGATAAATATTAGTAATTAATATTATATCTTAGACAATGCTAATCGCATTGGCAATGGTAGCTATCACACATTTCTTGGTGATAAGATAGCTAGGCCAGGGATTAAGGAAATTTATAAATACATTGTATTATTACCTCATAGGTAAAAGAAGTCATAAATAAATAACATTTTAAAGGTTAAGAAATACAATACAAATATTAAACAGCCCTTGTAAAAAATGTATAATTATTATTATAATTTAATAAATTAAAACTACTAACAGTAGATAATATTTATAAGAGGCACATTTTATTAATTTCTGTAGAGAGAAAAATTATTGTTCACAAGTAAGTCAGAATTCTCTTGCAAATTAAAACAGTAGGTACACAGTCAGGAAAATTATGTTTACAAATAGAATAAAGTATGTTAACTTACGTTCGAATTCAAATTTTCAAACGTGTGCAACCGAGCGTGAAGTTTACGAGTAAGTAGTCGTTCAAATGAATGTATACAAAACAACCGCTTTTAATTCCGTACACATGTATGACCCCACCAAC
Source organism: Trichoplusia ni (assembly GCF_003590095.1). Taxonomy (NCBI): domain Eukaryota; kingdom Metazoa; phylum Arthropoda; class Insecta; order Lepidoptera; family Noctuidae; genus Trichoplusia; species Trichoplusia ni. The sequence goes on along the minus strand of NC_039493.1, from coordinate 6,531,899 downwards.
GCTACACATTATTTCTTCTACACGCAAGGACAAACAATAAAAAAAACAGCCATAGAACAAGAATGTGGTAAGAAATAAATAAAAAAAATAACTAAAAATCTTACCGATAAACGCGGTCCACTTTTATGTAAATGAACAACACTAACCACACGGAAATCACAGGAAAACTTTCACAGAACTCGCGCACTTAATATTTGTCCGTTTATTTACGTTATTTCATTCAGTATTATTAAAATAAACACAACGAAGAGGAAATCGTGAAACGATACACAGCCTTCCGTCGCGGTTTGACTTACGGAACTTGACAGATCGAGTAATGTCTATTTCGTGGCTAACTTCGTGTCAATGGAACTAAAAATTGCGTTTTGTTCTCGAATTAGTCGATAAAGCAAAACTGCGATAATTTCAAATTCTTCCATAATTATGTCACTTTCTTTATGATCTAAAAGTATAAATACCATTCCAATAGCATATCAAAGTCCAACGCTTAGTAAACGTAACGTTGCACTGTTGCCTAACTTCACGATTGTTGTCGCTTTTAATTTTAGATAGCCGATGTAGATGGCGTTGATTTCAGTTTTAAGGTTGTGTATAAGATTAATTTCACAAAGTATTCGATAGATGTCATTAAGCACACGCAGTTATAAAATCTAAGTCAGTAATTCTTTTATCATCATCTAAACATTAACGACAAATAAATAATATTTCAGGTTCAACCAACCCAATATAACGTTATTTACCTGTATATATAATAGTCATTTAAATGAGTCAATCTAAGTTATTACCTTGGTGATGCTATTAGAATTTAATTTAATTTGTTCATATCACGAAACGATAACTTTAAACCACATAAATAAATAGGTTTTATTATAATTAGGCACGGAATTAGTATTAGGCTATTATAGATAATAATTTTATCATTAGATTTTTTTATTGAGGCTGAAATAAATCGGCTTTCAGCGTAAATCTCTTGGTAGTTGTAAGGTATTGTATTCTACATAGAAAGTCACATACTTCTGAGACTAGCTAATTATAGTAATTATCTAAGTAGCCCTTAGAGCTGCTCTATTTTGATTGGCAACTACGAAACATAAATTATATATTCCTAAATCATTGCATAGCAATTGTATTAATCATTCATTACAATACAATTCATTATTGTTCGTAACATCTTCAATTCAACCCTTCAACAGCGTCGCCCACAAAAATCAATTCCGCCGAAAAACAGAATACCCGAAAATTGCGTTTCCAAGCAACGTGGCAAACATCAGTCGATACACCGATATACCTACGAGTAACGTTGTACCCATTGTAAATCACATGTTATACTTGTATGTGTGCTTGTTGTCAGGGGAATATAGTCATAAATCACAGGTCAGTACATAGTCAATGTAGACAGTTTATCTATGTAGTAAAGTGCTCACGTTAACAAAGTTCCGTGGGATGCTTGATCGATGCATGCGTGGCGTTAAGGAGGATAGTTATGTTATACAACCTTTTTCGACGATGTTTGAGGTTTAAAGCTATTAGTATTCTTAAATTGAATTTTAAAATATTGACAGTCCCATTATTGGTTGCTTACTTTCGTGTAAAGTAATGGTTGTTGATTAGTTTAATTTTATCTAGAGGTTAATATTATTTGATGTTTGGTTCTGTACCTTATAATGTCTACGGATATATTCGTTTTTTGGTAAATAGTTCCAAATCTATACTTCTATACTAAGATATAAAGCTGAAGAGTTTGTTTGTTTGTTTGAACGCGCTAAGCTTAGGAGCTACTGGTCCAAATTCATCGAGGAAGGCTTTAGGCTATAAACCATCACACTGCGACTAATAAGAGCGAAGATAAAATTAAAAATGTGAAAAAACAGGGCAGTTATAAATCATAAGTTATATCGTCTACCCACGGGGACGAAGTCGCGGGCAACAGCTAGTTAAAATATATGGGGACATATTGAGTTTGCTTTCTGCTCGGTGTCAAAAATCAACGAAGAAAGTCATAAGGCTACGTCATGCTATACATTAGATGGAAGCTTCCTGGTGGAATTACATTTCATTTATATGATTATATATCGTTAAAAATTGAATGTCTTGAAACGGCAGCGCAGAAACACAACCAAATAGATACAAAAAATAGTCGTCTATAATTCAGTCCCGAAAGTATTTTAACTGTCTCTAGGATATACTTCCAATATTACATTTCTAGTCCGTTTATACTAATTGTATCAGTCAATCAGTAAACCCTATTATTATAATATTATTTATGCGGCAAGCAGACAACATTAGCACCTAACAATACTTCAGTTATTTAAGAAATACCTAACTTCCATAAGGTAGCTTAGCTTAGAGATACTTGTGTCAGATAGAAATCTGACACAAGTATCTCTCTGTGCCCGTAGACTGTGTTATGACTTTAAATTTATTGACACGTGTATACGTAATCCCATAAACCTATCATAGAGCCCCCCCCCCCCCATAAAATCCGCAAAACATTTAAAAAGCATACAAAAATACATTTATTTGATAACGTATGAGTACATCGCGTGTTCAGTTAGGATTCGAATGCAAATACTATCATGCATTGCTCATATGAATATCGATACAATCTCTGAAGACAACGTAAAAATACCTTTTAAGAAGAACTGAGAGCCTACTGCCACGTAATATTACCTACATATTATTATAAAGTAATATTATTGAAATTGTCAGAGAGAGGTGAAGCTCTTTACCATAATATAACTGCCAAGATATTATTATGAGTTGCTTGAAAACTTAACATTTTATGTAATAAATGATGAGAACCCCTTCTGTAGGGGATGATGATTTTTTTAGGGGCCCTCTTGGAGTTTGATGCGTAATAATGGACACGTATTCTTCTTTTGTCCAAACATAAAATGATAAAATTACAATGAATGGAACTTGCACGTGACACCACGATTGTGTATAATTTTCGCAAGCCCCTAAACTCAAAGTAGTTTATCTTTGTCAATGTTTGTTGTTCAGGAAAAGGCAAAAATACGTGTCTAATTTGTTTTTATTATCTAGCAGAGGAAATCTATCATCCCCTATTGCCAAATTGTTTATAGTACCTAAATCAGTAGTTCCGTGTAACCAGAGAATTGTTTCGGTTTCAAACCACACGAAATTGCTGACATATTTCGGTAGATATAAGTCATTTTCAGATAACCATCGCTCGGGAAATATGCGTGGGAACTACTAATAAATCCGTAATTCCATACACATATTACAAAGTCAAAATGAAAGCACGAATTATTGTGGGCGCTGTTGGTAACTTTGTTTCGTAGTAACTTACAATCCTGTGACATTTAAAGGCAAAATAGGTAAATAATAGTTAGGAAACATTATAAAAGCTAAGCTAAAAGCAGGATATTTTACAAATAAAAGCACATAATATAAGGTATCCTAAAGGAAAGGTTACTAATAAAAAAGGCATTTTCATACGGCTTTGCAGGACTTCCCTAGAGTTTTTTCCGGTTTGATCAAAATATCGTACTTTTCAAATAGTGATCTGCCTAACCACCAGATTTTCAAAACCCAATTTACTGGATAACACAGTATTTCAAAGACTACTGGCCGATATTTAAACCCTACATAACAACTATGTCTCTTCGACTTACATGTATGTTGCATTATCATTACAGAACCAGACGATACTTACAAAAACAAAAGCTATTCACATTCGCTCTATTTTTCGTTACCCGCAATATAAGTACTAATAAAACCAGTTTCTGAACACATCACCTTTCAGTGACGCGCACGGTACACATAAAACATATATTTTATGCCCTGTCTTTGTATATTGCGTGATTGGTGCCCTTTGAGTGACACGTCGACGACCGCATTCACCCATCGAACTTTAATCGGGAAAATACTTCGAAATTGTAACGATATGAAATATGGGGGACAGGGACATGATTAAGTAAGGATGGGGTGGTTTATTACGGAAATTAGTTCCGAAAAAACGGGGTCCAATTCGTCGTTTGTAAAATACTATTATGCTTTCTCGATTTTTTTTGTGAATGGGAACTGATTTAATGATAATTATTATAATCATGTTGACTCCATCGCGACTAAATTACAACTAAATAACCAAAATGACTCGTCTACGTAACACTTAAGTTCCATTCACTATAATTCAACTAATTTTACGGTGACGGTAAACAAAAACATGTATCCAATATTCAACGACGTCAAAAACAATTATGTTACATCCTCATTAAGCTTAGATTGTATTTCATTATTTTTTCTCCTTCCCTTGTTCCACATCAATTAAATTTCATCACGATAACTATTTTACTTCCCACCGTCATAAGGACTTCGTAGGACTACATTATTCCTCTTTCTAACATACCCACACAATAAAGTCAATTTCTTCTTTCCGATTGACCTATTTCTTCCATCATTTTTACACGGCACATACACAAATTCAGAACACAAAGGGTTGGAGCTCACACAAAATCCCCAATCGACGAACGAAATAGACAAAAGATTTTGATCGACTATAATCTACATAGTACCAACTATAATGTATTATTATACATGAAAATGTGCGTCAGTTCCGTGGGGTTCTAATATAAACAGAATGTTACAATAAGCGATGTTTAGCGTGCCATCAGGCCGCACAAATTGATGTATGTCGGTTGACTTAAATGTATCGTTGCAATCATATTGGAACTGGCGACCTGATTGGGGTAGCATGTGACTATTTCAGAAATAGGGGTGTTTTGAAAACGGTAAATTAAATTGTTGGTTTTATTATTTGAGATATTTTTAACGACTCAAGTCATGTTGTTTTTTCTATTTCGTCACTAGAAAGAATGTTATGAATTAATTAGGCCTCAAAATATTTAGATACTTACTCAAAATATTTACTACAGAATTTGGAAATAATTGTCGAAATACATTGGTAGATATAATAGCTGGTCATATCCTTAAAAACAAATATTTTAGTCAAACAATATCTCAGTAGGTACAACTCAACTTCATTGAAAATTTCCTTTTCATTCCCACATCTATGTAACTTTAAAACTCCTCCACACTCACCTACGAAACTTTCAACCCTATCCATCAGTGAGGTAGCAACAAACTTCGTAATTAAGCTTTGTATCAGCTCGGTAATCGGCAGTCGGTGCCTTCCACCAACTATTTGAACTGGGTTAGCATTAGCACATTACACAGCTAAAACTATGCATGTCCGACTTAATGGGCGACGGTGGAATCACAGGAATTCTACACGATTAAGTTCAGCGGTATGAAGAACTCATTTTGTTCTGTAGGGTCGGAATGTTTAAAATGGGAATGTCGGTGACGATTATTAAAATCTCCTTGCTTAATAAAAAATAGTTAAACAAAACTATTTTTAACTAAGGTTTTATTAATTTTATGAAATTTTCACGTTTCCAAATTATATTCATAAATACTGATTAAGATACATAAATGTGAATGTATACATGTCATAATAATAAAAATTTCAGATATCTATGAAAAATTTCGTTATTTTACTCACTAAGCTTTATATTCAAATCCAATACCAATTCAGAATCCACGACATAATTCCTATACTTAACACAACTAAATTGACAATAAAAAAAACAATTGAAGTCATCGACATTACCTAACTTCTGATTAATCATTATTATCATCCTATCCTCCAGTCGCGTCGCCAGGTGTCATGACAGAAAACAAGCAGATCAGTATGGCTGCCAGTGCTATCGCTCTCCGAGGAGTGCGGCTGTTCCTGAACGCCGGCAAAGCTGCTGCAGACCGTCCCCAGACACAGGCAGCACAACCCGCCAAGTCCAAGCGCAAGGAGAAGAAGGCAGTCGGCACGAAGCCTCCGCAGAAAGTTTTTGAGATGCTGTTGAAGTCTTCAAGGTTTAACAAGTAAGTCCCCTTTTCATACCATTAGTATTGCTGTCAAAATACCAGATGTAATTTGCTACAACAAAAACATAGTTGACGAAGTTTGTCCTTCAAAAATTTGGTGTCCAAGTAGCAAGTAAGTAAATAGGATTTCGTCTATAAACACCGCCAGTTATTTAATGTTTTAAATTTTTATCCCTAAACGCAAAAAGAGGGTTGATATAAGTGTGACGCGTTTGTTTGTGTGAATTTCTGTGTAATCATGAGAAACGAATGAAGGGATTTCAATTGGATTTATTTAAAAGTTGTAGAGTTTTAACAGTCAGAGTTATTTTTTTTTTATTTACTTCTCTTGGATTTCTTATGCTAATTACAGCTCTACCAAACTAGAAGTGATCAAATTGAAGACGTCTAACTTTGGTTCTGACATATGCACTTTCGGTTTAATTACTTTGTAGACGAGGTCTCAATTTGGCTGTCAGCTGTCATCTGGAATGTGCACACTACACTCCCTAGTACCGAGAGTTAGGCTGCAATTGTACTAGGTGTGCGAAATCTAAAATTTGTTTTATAGAACTTATTGTATTACTACATTTCCCAAGGAATTGAACCTATTATTATTGCTGAAGTGATTCTATTGGTCGCTAAAAGCGCAACATTCACATCGGCAAGTGGAAGCATAGCCTTAAATTTGGGACAAACTATTGAGACGTTAATAAGTCGATCTAATACATTGGCTTATTGAAGCAACACATGAAATACTATTTCGTCGAAATTTCGTAATTTGTTTCCGCTTTTTGCTGTACGTATAAACAAGAGACCAAAAAGTTTTTCATCTTCGGGATCCTTTTTACACAGTTATGATCATAAAATTAAAACCCATAGACGTAGTTTCCATTAAAAATGCTAACCTACCTTATAATTGCAACGTTGATAGATAATAGCGATAGAAACAGACAGAAAGAAGGTAGCGATGGTGTTTTGTCACGGTATGACTAATGTCTCCGAACCTGCTACCTTGACAGTCATTGTAAATGGAATCGTGTTTCAAATTATTGAGTCACGTGATATAACGACCTGCAGCCTACTGTTTGCAAAATGTTGTTAACTGATATTTATTTTGTTTTTCCTATAATAAGGCAGATGTTTTCGTCGAGGTCATAAATTAATACCAAGGTATTAATAATTAAAAAAATTGCACGATGGGATTGACATAGTTGCAATAGCGTACTAAAGTCCCTAAAAATAAATTAGATGAAAAAAAACATAGGTACGAGTATCTCAAAGTTAGCATACATTCATGATGAATTGCTTTGCATTTCCACGCACCGACGACTTGCTTGAGACACCACATCATTGCAGGTTCAGCTAATATATAACTAATTGAGCAATATTCATATAATTAATCATTTTTAATTTAATAATAATCAAAGGAATCCAAACACCTTTGTACTTACACTCTTATTTTGTCTCTTTTTAATTGCATTTAATTTACAACAAAATGTTTTAAATGATACTACGAATCGGTTTGAATATCGAGCAAAAGCTTACAGCGAAAACAAAAATATGACTTAAGTACCTTAATAAAAACCAAAACAACATAATCAGAACGCATTACAACCCATTAGCGATAAATGAAACCATTGAGTCAACCTATAAACGATCGAAGGCATATGGGGCAACCCTTCGCTGCTCAGTCAGCCAGTAGGGTGACTGGGGCCAACCGCGGAGGTCGTGTATCAACTATAATGTAGCCACGATGCCTAATAAAAAGTTAAAAGAAAAACATCTCGACGCTTTGTATAGAACAGTGCATTTTAATAAGTGAGTTTAGAAGGTTTTTTTTTTATTAATTTAAAAGTTTTGACATTCTATCCTGTTATAAACTTTTTTGCGTTCACTTTTTTGTGTCAGTCCCAAAATGAGTTTTGAAATTCGAATGTTTTGATAGTTTCGTAATTGACAACAAACTTTTTTTAATTTATTGTTTTTCGAACATGCAATGACGAGTAAGTTCTGAGACTGATTGAGAGGCATTCACCATAAAATTTTCTTTCGGCACACGTCATTTCGACTGTAATAACAATGTAAAACTACACTAATTCTAATTTGATAGTAAAACCTACTTTTTGGTGTTTCAAGCCAGTTATACATACAATACTAGGTATAAACAGATTCGATAGGAATCCTATTTTACGAGGGAATCCGTTGTAACTGTACGGAGTTGCGTTGTTATCGTGAAATGGACAAATAATTGTATTCAGTGCTTGTATGGACTCGGTAGGCATAGACATGGTTTTACGAGCCACGGGTATTGGGGTACCGTAGTCGCTTATTATAGTTATATTTGTGTGGTTGTGTATGTTAGTTAGATTTTGAATTGGAATTACTGTCAACAAGGCAGGGAATAAGTTGTAAACAGTTCTTAATGAGTTTGTGTGGTATAAAATAGATAATAATGCCATAAAATAATACTTTTCTCTTTTTAAAATGACTTTTCATAATATGTCAAGTCTGTCTGCGAAATTGAACAAATATGTCCTTTTGTGTTTTTTACGCTTTTCATCTGTTTAACAAACCCTCAAAAGTATTCGGTCCCAAAAAAAAAAGATGAATTTTAAAACCAAACAATTTTGAAATGTGTACAGAACCCTTCGCACAACATTATTTTAATTTGAAACTTTACTTTTCGTTGTAGTAGGTTTTCTTTCTGAAATATTATATATTCTTTCTGGTAATAAGACAGTGTTTTATAGTCTTCAAGCAGATTTATTAGGGTTATAAAGTTGTTTCTTTAAAATTCTGACTTAGGTATATTGTTATACGGACTGCAGTTGCTAGGCGGAATTTTCTTCTGGGACCCGTGCGTGTGAGTTTTCATAATTGAAAATATGTGTGTGTCAACTTGATGGTGCGCTCTCTTGTCCGCTGGTTCTAAATCAGCCCACTGTGTGTAGGGTGGCCAAGGCGTTCAGTCCAGTCATCCCAGTTCAATCCAAAAGACCAGAAGTCTCCTGTGACGAATGTGGAAAAGTCATATTGGGGTCCATTTCAAACGTTCTACACAAGTACACATCCATAATGGAACCGAGGAAATCTAGTCTGTATAGGCACAACACATTTTTTTATTTAAATCCTTTTTTTCCACAGGCCTGAAATAGAGGCTCTCTACACGATGTACCGCAAACTGGTGGCGAGCGCGCAAGCCGCTGCCCCAGCCACTGCTATTGGACACTCTCCTAAGATTGATGTGAGTAGCTCTACCTACTGTAAATACATTATAAGCAATTTATATTACAAGCAATTCCAGGAGGACCAATGATGGGCATGTGTTTCAGGCCTATGCATATCAGAATTATCAGAAAATTACATATTATAACAGTTGCTGGAATTTAGACCTGTAACTATGTGCATAATAATTCAATCTTTGAAACCCTAGTTCACATAAATACTTAGACCTTTGTTTAGTCCTAGCTACTGCATTAGGTTAAGTAACCTGTAATGGTAGATTAGTGTGATAATTAAATAAATAAATTATACCAGCCTATATATGTTCCACAGCTGGGCACAGGCCTCTTCTCCTATAGAAAAGGAAACAGCATTGATCACGACAGAAGATTCCAATATTTAGAATCACGATGTTGTCAAGTATTAATGGTGCTAATTACTGAAGGCCTACCACTATTTCTTAACGGAAGCTTGTTAGGGCTATGTAACTACAAAGTAAAGAGCGGCATATCCCAAACCAAACACTTTCTCTTTGAATGTTAGCCCTAAAATCAGCGGGAAATTAGCAACAAGATTTGGTTTTAACCCTAAAAACGTGAAATACGTATACAGGGTGTTTGGCAGAAGAACTTTTAGACTTATACACTTTAAAGTTAAGAAAGTGGTGAAACAAGAAGAAAGAAAAAAAATTATTTAAAAATATCCAGTGGGCCAGGGCCAAATAAATTAGGGCTAAGTGAGTAGCAGATGACCCCACCTATCCACCATTTTCGTATGTTCAACGTTCTGCCAAACACCCTGTATAAGTTGCTTTACGCACACTTAGATACAAGTTCTAATAGTTTTTCCTACATGTTCTGTTCTGACTCACGCTATAAATAACAGACTTGACAGAAGTTTAATGTAGTAGGTTTGTTCTATTAGAAAAAGTTTGTGTAGCGAAAAAGTCAAAACTAGGAGAAACTTAAAACTTGTTCGGCAGAATCAGTGACATATTTACCAGATACGTCAAAAAGCAAAGATGATAAAAAGTAATTCACACAACCTGAAAATTTTGTCTTTCAAGTAAAAGACATAACTACTTGAAAGTAAGTGTTGACGAATAAACAAAAAACAGCAGTCCAGTGTGATTAATACGTCGTACGAATAATCTAAAAAAAATCTTAATTGTTCATCCATCACATTTAGTGCAGGAGAGCCGTTGCAGGTCACGTAAACTTTGATGACAAAAGTCTCTTGCACTCCTAATAACAACCGCAAAACAGACGAAATAATTCAAGCTGAATGGCTTTAAAACTAGTTACCTACATACGCAACCTAATTCTGCCCCCTGCATTCATAGAGGCACGCAATGCAAGGAATTTGTAGAAGATAGCTTCCTGCCCTCGGCGGTTAAACTGCGGTGTTATTGCCAATAAACTGTTTCGAATATTACGATCCTCGTGAACTACCGCTCAATTTTTATTTTCTACTATATTTGAGTACCTCAAGAATTATAGTACTGCAGTCAATGTTCAATAGAGGTGCTTAGGTTTTATTAAGTTGCAAATTTAGCGTAGCTTAATACATTATTGAAGACAGTGCGGTTTCTGAATTTTAGAACAGTTCACGGACGTTTTTGGACGACAAAAAAAACATATTTTTGAGGAGTGAAATAAATATTCTTCGCATTCATTTGTTATATGTAAAAAATAGCAGGTGATATTAAAGTTATAAAAAAGTATACGTTTAAACACTTCATTATTCTTTTTATTTATTTATATATTTTTTATCTGTGAATGCTCATTGTTCTTATCCCTATATAGTCATTAAATGGATTGATAGTACACAAAAATAATCAGCTGATCAATTTTCCATCCAATATGGAAAAGTCTTACCCAGAATTCTGATGTTTTACTGGTATAAGAATTCAAAGCTTCAATCTTCCAGGGTATAGACCAAAGCACGTTCCGCGACGTGATGCACAACACCTTCGACTTGGTGACGGAGGAGGCGATCCTCGAGCGCATGTGGATGACGTGGGAGAGGGGGGCGGTGGGCGGGGAGGGGGCACTGCGCTTCGACTCCTGGGTCAAGGGGCTCAGTGTGCTGCTGCGAGGGAACACTGAGGAACGTATCACCTACTGCTTCAAAGTCTACGATCTGAACAACGACGGGTTTATTACTAAGGATGAAATGTTTTTGTTGCTACGGTAATTTGTTTGTCTTCTTCTTTTAGCGTTAATTCTCCAAATTAGTGAAGGTTAGCAATCAGACTATTTTAGTACTCCTTGTCAGTAGCTCGGTGGTATCTAAGCTCTGATAGGCTAGCTATCCCGGTTAACCACTTGATGTTTCTAACCGAATCGCTTAATAAGTATCTACAAACAGAATTTAGATTTCTTTTAATTTTTTGTAAATAACAAATTAATTTAAAAGATTAATTCAAATTGAATCTATGCAAACTCACCATTTTACAGTGTTTAAAAGTCTTTATATCGGAAACTTGATAAATATGCAGTGTGCTTCGGTCTTTGTTGTAGGAACTCGCTCCTCAAACAGCCAGGCGACGAGGACCCTGACGAGGGAGTGCGGGAGCTGGTGGAGTTAGTTCTGAAGAAGTTGGATGTTGACAAAGATGGAACTGTTTCGATGGATGATTACAGGTAACCTTGATACTGATTAATTGATCTAGAGAAAAGGTACAAACCATCCTATTCCAGCTTATGTGTTTGATAATACAACCGTCTCCAGTCTTCTGAGTCATAATCAAAGAAATGAACATTTGCTTCATACGAAGCGGTGTCACCACAGATGACGCAAATTTTTATCTCAAACTAGTCAAATGCATACGTCACCGGCAAAAACAAATTTCAAGACAAACTAGTTTTGCCTAGGCTAAACTAATTTCCCCTGAAATCGGGTTTTGCTGGTAGCCCATACACCTGTCAACATATAATTATTCATTTACAGACAAGCGGTAGACCAGGAGCCTTTACTTCTCGAAGCATTTGGACAATGTCTGCCATCGAAGAGGCATTGTACCACCTTCCTCAAAACACTTGCGAATAAGTGAAAGTTATGCGTAACGTTATTTGTTAAATGTGTTATAATAATTTTAAGAATATATGAGATAATTTAAGAATTCCGCCGAAGCGTTTATAAGAAGTTAACTTTGTGATCGTTATGATTTTTTTTAGGGAAGTAAAATATTTTACGTAGATACTCGTAAGTATACATGTCTATACGGAAGCAATTAATGAAATTCAAGGAGCTTTTTATCATGTAGCAACTATTCCCTAAAAGTCTTGGATCTAATCCAGTCAATCTTAAACCTACGTGCAAACTTACTGATCCTCGAAAAACATATCTTCAAAGAAAGTTAGCAATGTGAGTTGCCTTGTTCGTTGAAAATCGTTTGAAATAATAAGCCTAAGTTATTACTTACTACTGTCCCCCAGTGGACAATGATTTTCCATACATTAAGAAAAATGTCCGTAAGTTTATCAAGTTTTTATTTATTTACAAAATATTTGTTCACAATTAATTTAATCGTGGGGGTCCAGCCCGGTGCCGATGAAGTCAGTCAATATCCTACCACCTGCTGGCGGGAACAGGTTGAAGATCTGAAAATAAAATAAATTATATTATCTAGAAACTACAAGGAAGTACTTAAGCCGAGTTATATGTTTAACAATATTCTGGCTTCGAGGAGCTAATGAAATTAATCATCTACTACCTAAACGCCAAAAAAACTACTATCATGGATAAGAGAAATATTATTAAAAGTTTGGAAAATATACGAATACTACTTAAAAATAAATATAGAAACTGATAGGTCTTCCGGAATAAAGAAAGAAGACCAGAAATGTCATTACTAGTTTCCACATGATAAGCAAAGGAATTCTAAATTAAAGTTTAAAATCAAAAACACCAATGTACCTTATTAGTATAATACAAGTCGCTTGGGATGGTGATCTCGTGGTACTCCCTGCGGACGGCGTCCACGATCTGGTCGGCGGCCTCGCCCGGCTCTACTGTCTTCATGAGGCCGGCGAAGCGGATGCGGGGGTTGTGGCACAGACCCGTGTTCACGATGTACGGGCACACGGTTGTGAACTTAATCTGGAAGGTGAGAAGGTTGGTTTTTGTATGATTACTAGGGTGAGAGTCAGGTCGTGTGATTCAGATCTCTGATTGAGGATTGAGTTTTAGTGATGGAAGTTCAACGCGGAAAAATATATAAAGTTGCGTTGAACTCTCCTTATGTTAGAGTTATGTAGGTCATTCCACTTGAAGTAAATTAGCAGTAAAGTAAGTAATACTAAATGCCAAAGTGCAACACTTGTTGACAGCTGGATAAATTCGATTTGAGGTATTTCATTTAGTATTCAAAATGACATTTTTGACTTGAAAGAAGTCTAGTAGAGCCTTATAAGTAGACCACAAAAATCCAAGTTTACAATTGATTTAAGACACATACGCCATTAGTATCTCTGGGGTCCTCGTGCAGTTCAAGAGCCAGGGCTTCCATGATGCCTCTGACGGCGTACTTGCTTCCACAGTAGGGCACCAGGTTACGGAGCCCCATCTTGCCGGCCATGGAGGACATGGCGACGATGTGGCCTGAGTTGCGTTCCAACATGGCTGGTAAGAAGGCTTGGATCATCTGAAATAGTGCGAAGAAGTATTTAGGTTAGTTTCTTGCTGCACATTATCGGAGCAAAGAATCGTGTTCGCAACGAAATCGTGGCGAAGGCAAAGACGGAATTGAGGTGTTTTTAGACAGTCCCCAATTGTGTTTGATGATGTTGGGCTATCGATTAAACAGAGGTTGGTATAAAACCAGAATAATCTGGTTTGTCATTTATTTTTATATTGTTAAGTATTAAAATCGGTCGAACAGACAAAATAAACAAAAAAATAGTCAATCTGCCAACTAATATTTTTTTTATCATGTTAACCATGTTAGTTTGTAGTCCAGTTGGTCGAGTAAAGCATTCAGTTGTATACGTAAGCTTAACGCTAAAGCTTGTTTTGTTTTTTATAAACCGCCCTAGTCAAGTAATTTTTTGGAGTCTGCAACATCAATACGAATAAAATCGAATATGAGAAGTCACAGTCACGAGACTTATCAAAACGAGATGTCATTTAAATACATGTCACCGTCATTAATCGGCCGAGTTGTCAACTGTTTAAAAAATGAACCACTACTGACTTGTAAATCAACTTCTGGTAACGAACCTACAGACAATCAGCCCATAATTCTAATTGTTTTTCTCAATCACATGGAAGTCTTCATTAATTTAAGTAAATGAAATCCAAAAGAACAAAGGTTTAATGTTATGTCACAATCAGAATTAAGTCATGTCATGTATGGTGTAGCCATGGCCAGCGACTCGCTAAGTGATCTTGATAATCACAAATTTGGAATGCAAAGCCCTAAATTGAATAATTATAAAGCAAAGAATGACAATTATAAAAATTATCGTACTTAATTAACATTTTTGGCTACTCTTTGAGTAAGATGTCAGCATTTTTGCTTCGATAAAGGTCTGAATGTTTTGATAAACGTTTAATTGGTGTCATGATGGCTGTATTACTTTGAAATTGCTGGAGTAAGTAGGCATGAATTGAATAATTTACTCGTACATACTTGATTGCCCATTTGATATGATCTGATTTTGATAAGATTTAATGAAGCAGCTTTCGTTGTAAAGAATTCCGTTTCGCGGGGGATTACATGACACATGTTCAAAGAGGGTGTCTTTGACTCAGCAAAAGCCTTTGCAGGTCAGACAAAGAAATGTCAGTAGCGAGAACTTTAGCATGATAACTTAGCTACTCATATGCTGTAGTGAATGTTTTAAAGTATCATAGGTACTGGTCAAGTAAAAATATACAATGACACCAATGTAACCTTATCATGGAATCAGGAAATTTCGAGTTCCTAAAAGGATGCATACTGGCGATTTGACAAACAACGAACATACTAAGACACATTCTAAGTAGATCAAAATTATGATTTTATCATAATTGGCATATTTTTCTGAGGAATATTTTCAAGTAATTAGTAATGATAACACTTATCACGCTCAGTTGCCGTTACTAAGGATTGAATAGATATGAATGGTAAATACTTATGGTGACGACGTCAAAATGTACGAAACAAAAAGTTTTAATATCATTGCAATTGGTAATGATGAAATTATAAAAATGAAGATAAGTTATGAATGTACCTAATGACCGCGAGAATTTCTCTACCCATTAATGATTTCATTGGTTTATTTTTAACTTAGATATAAGAAGTTTTGCTATAGACATATTTAACATCAAAAGCTGTAGCGATGAGTGATTTATTTGGCGAGAGTACTTTGTACAACAATTTTCTTCTTCTATTCGTATAATGATGTAACCTAGTGTCTTAAACCGACCGTAGGGCTCTGGCGTGGCTTAACACACCTTTGAAATATTCTTATATTTTCTCATGACATTTTCCTCACACCGTTCTTAGCTACCTATAGTAACTTTGTAATAGCCCTTGAGATTTGATCCTTTGAGTTGGCAGTTGATAACGTTTGAGTTGGCAGTCATACCACTAGGCGGTATAATCACGATTCTTAATTAATAAATCAATTGGTGGCAGTGATGTGCTCAACTCACCCAAAGGTTTCCGTTAACATTGATGTCCATGAGAGTGCGGATCTCCTTCTCGGAGTGCCTGAGTACTGGCTTGCAGGGCATGATGCCGGCGTTGTTGATCAGGATGGTCACCTCTCCTACCTCTCTCTCCACCTTCTGGGCCAGCTGCATGACGGCCTCTCGGTCTGTGACGTCACATCTGGAATGTCAATGTAAGGTTTTTAACCAATATCTATTCTCATCGTCATCATCATCATCCACAGCCTTTATCCTCCCACTGCTGGGCATAGGCCTCCCCTTTCTCGTGCCTACTACTTTCTACGGTCCTAGCGCCTCATCCAGACTCGACCCGAGACCTTTATTGTCATCGACCCATCTTGATCCCATATCATTGCATATCTAGTCTAAGTAATTGGAATTAGTCTATTTCGAACTGTAGGTATGATACCTATGGTTTTTTTGCTAATAAAATCAGTAACAGACTATAAATGCTGTAGTGCACGAACACCACACGTCACTATAAATTCTGTGTCATTGTCACTCAAAACAAAGATTAAAAAACAATCACACGAATATATTACGTCACGCGCATAGATGACTTGAACTATTAGTGAAACTAAGAAACAAAGGAACATCTTGGAAAAGCAGGAATCTAATAAAAACTTCGGTCGCTTAACATTTGTGGAAGTTTGTAATACGGACGGAGAGACTTTCGATGCTGACTGTATCATTCCATTTCAATTTCGGTTCACAATTTAAAATTTATGAAACAAGTTACACAAAGAATGTAATTTGTTTAATTTTACAGATAGTATTAATAAACCTTGGACCGAATTAAAAGTTTTTAAGGTATTTAATTAACCATTCATACTCCTTTTATTCATTTTCAAGGTTGTTATTGCATTGGAAGGGTACTTGAGCGTGAATTAAGGATCCGCTTTTAGTAAATAAGGTCGGGAAATAATATTGTTATTTATGGCAAGGAGATTTACCTAACCTTGCTGAAATTGTTACAATCCAGTAAATACGAATGACATTTAAGAATTTATTCTCAATTAGCTGTATCGAGCATTCGCTGTTATGCTACAAAAGTATAATATGGTCAAGTATGAGGCGGACTTGCACACAAAAAAAAATTGGCAATCGTTTGTTATAGCGGTAACCAATAGTAGTATTTCAACAGTGAGATATTTAACTATCTCGAGATACAGCCAAGTGGCAGATGGACGGACAAACAGCGTAAGCTCAGTACTACGGTTCGATTTTGACCTTTTGGTTACGGACTTCTAAGTCTCGGGTTCAGGTTTTTGCTGCAGAATCTCGGATATCGTTTCACCTTCCACAATAACTATTCTAACGAAGAAATAGTTTTAATTATAATCATAATAATCCACATAATTCATTTAAGATTGATAAACATTTAATTCCTTGATATTAGTGAATTAATCGATAGATTAGAACCTAGCATGTCTACAATTTGTATCCGTCAGTAGATATGAGTTGGATCTTTAAAAACTATGTGAGCTTGTCTTAAAGCCCTTCGTTTCAAAAGCAAAGAGAGCCTTCTAACACAATGATTCTGCTGAGCCTTAAGACACGCGCAGTCCATTTTTATGCACTCACTATCCGTAAAGGCAAATTAAATTGGACTTCGCACACAAATTGTAATCAGAAGATGTTTTATGACAAGACTATTTTTTCATCTTAATCATCATTATTAATCTACTGCCAGCTTAAATATGCGTTAACTCCAAATAAAGAAGCGGTATGTAAAATATGACTTCACTCAGTACTTATTATAAAGTAGCATGACGAGGTAAAAAAAAGGAAAAATATTTTATCACAGGTATGCTCAGACTTTGTACATCTAAAAACAAGCTTACTCGTAGGTGAAGCCCTTGCCCTTAGCCTGTTTGATCATCTTCAGGGTATCCTCGTTACCCTTGGCGTTGATATCGATGCACACCACAGTTGCTCCCAACTTGGCGAATCGTAGCGCCACCTCGCGACCCATTCCATGACCGGCGCCGGTGATCTGCGGGAGAATCATTTAAGTAATTTTACTCTCAGATAATTGGGTTACATGAGTTCCTTTGTTTGTTTATTACATCATGTAAAATCGAGTTGATCCTAACAACGCATGTGTTCTAAGATTATTAAATTACTGTTTTCTTGCATAGTTAAGAAAACAGTAGGTATTTTGATAACTCGGCTACTAAACAGGGTCCCAAATAGAATAAAGTCCTACTGTTCATTCAATCCTTTATGCCAGGAAGCCTTGGAAAAAGGTTTAAAAAAGACTGAAGAGAAAGGTTGAAGAGAGCCGACGACGACCATCATCTGCCTAGTATTTTTTTGCAAATATTTTGGGGTCGGCTTCCAGTCTAGCTGGATGCAGCTAAGTACTAGTGTTTTGACCTGGCTAGAAGACCTGAAGACCTGGGTACCCCTTAGTAAGACTGCTTAGCCGAAATCCTAGCTTCTAACTATCCGTGACGATCTTTTTTATATTCAAGCTTTAAACTAAGGTTTGTATTTAATAAGCTTTTGTCTAATGTTATAGCTATCGGAAACATTACAAATACCATTAGCAGATAAGCATGCTTACATACTTAGTAAGAGTTCAAACTCCACTGAGCCCTAATTTATTACAGATAAGATATGGCCAAAAATAATGCGACCTTTGCATAGAAAGTCAGTTGATAATACATGATAATAATGCAATGTTATTAAAGTTAAGCATATAGTTATTACCAAGTAGTATACATTTACTTTGATTATTTTTATTAAAATGGGCTCCAGCACTGAGATATCTAATCCTTTCCCAAACATTCAAATCACTTGCACACTACATCCAATGAATAGGGGAGAAATACTATTATTTTGAGGTTTCTCATGACATGTTACGTAAATAATTTCATTCTTTCCGTTTACATTGCAAACGCAGACTTAAACCTACAGGATATATCAAAATTGTTTAAAATATTTTATACCACAAAAAGCTCTTCATAAAAGTCTGCGATGTCTTTTAAGCTTGACTCTATATATAACTATAACTATATTTTTTCAGCAATATTTTAATTAAATCAATGCATCAAAAAATTCATCGGCATCGCTGCCGGCTGCTATTTCTCGTGACCCAAAGGCTGGCTTTTACCTCGCTCAGAGGATTAGCATTGCCATTCAACGTGGCAATGCTGCCAGCCTTTTGGGCACACTCCCAGACGGCAGCGATGCCAAAGAATTTTTTAATGCATTGATTTAATTATTGTTTGTTTTTTTTGTATATAACAATAAACAAATATTTTCCATATGAAAAAAAATATATATTTTAATTTCTCAATAACGCTTATTTCGAAGTATGTTTTTGTTACAATGAGATGAATTTCTTATCAAAATGCAGAGAAATTAGTGTAGGTTGATTAGTACTTATTGCACCCGTGAAAAGCCGGTACGATTACACGATGCTTAATAAGTCAATGCTAAAGTTAATCGTATCATGTCGAAACACAATCCGTCTCATTATTAACGCTTAATTGACACAAATAAATCATTTTAATAGCTCATAAGACCTTTAAGACGCGTTAATTGTAAACAAACAACTTCATTTAAATTTTAATTGTTGTTGTTGGTTAAATCTTGTCAATCTGTTTTACAATCAAATGACGATTACAATCGAATGATGAATGTTTGATGTGATATAGATTATTCAGGTGAATCCCGAGCTTGTTTTAAACCTGGCTGTATTTTGTGAATGTAATTAACACCAATCAATATGCCTTATGACGATTCACCTTTAAACGATGAAATTATATATTTGTTTTGTTTTATCGTTGCGAAACCCTCAGGATAAAATAATTCAATTTCAGTCGCTAATCGTTTGTCTCAAACTCACCATGAATTATTGTCTAAACATGTTGTTCGCATATGTACAGTAAATGACATTAACTACTTGATAACTGAGTAAGCTAACCTAATAAGTTAAATTAGATGCAACACCTTAGAAATATTGAGGTGGTCACAAAAGGTTAAATAAAGTTAACATAAAGTAGATAATATCGTCTCCACAACAAACAACACTCATTTGTTTAAAACAACGATGCGTATAAACATGAAAATCACACTCAGCAAAATCGATTCACAATTTTCCGACAACACTATAGTTATGTACCTTTCAATCTTTGAAAAAGTTAAAAAGTTAAAGTGTCATAGATTCAACCGCCCTGCAACGTTTATTGTTAAATACGCAGAAAATAATATATCGAAATGGATTTTGATTTTGATTGATATTAAAGACAAATAATGACAAAACGTAGTTTATTAAGCTAGCTTTGTTGGTAAAGTAACTATTGCATATTTAGTGCGTATGAACAGTCGCATGTACAGGGTATTAATTATTCCATTACATTAGTTGTTACATGTTCTTTACATTTTCGGCCACAAATTACACAATCACGTAAAAATATTAATTTGCCAACGTAGGTCCCTTTGCTGAGTACAGGAATCATCTCGTATAGAGAAGGTTGAAGTTTAAAGAGATTGAAGAGAGTTGGTAAGCGTTATCTTAGTCAGCTCAAAGTTAGGTAGCCCAATTATAGACAATGGCAACATGTTATATACCATCACACATATGGGTAATAGAAAGAGTGAAGTAATGAAATATATAACAAAAACGAGGAGAAAACATTCACACTTTAAACTATTAATCCGAATAAAAATAAATCCTAACTTATATCTCCATAACACCGCAGAGTAAGTACCGCGCAAAAGCTAGTATGATAATAAATCTATTAAACTTACCAAAATGATGTCTTCATTAACTTCCTTAGGGGTTGGAGGCACCACAAATCTGAACAGCGCCTTCAGAATCTCGAAGATTAGACGAAGATGCGTCCATATTACTTCGAAGAGAATACGGATCGCCGAAATGATCTGCGGTTCCTCAGCCCTGGAAACGTCCATAGTATTTAGCACAAGACTTTATTAAAGATATAATACTTGAGAACTGCCTGTTAAATTTACGAAGTCTCGAAATGTAACAGGCGCCCAACTGTATCGAGGTCTGGAAATGAATTCAGATATTGTTAAACTGAGATTATTTTGGAATAAGGTAAGGATGTGTGCAGATTGTGTTTTTGGACTTTTTTGAGTATATTATAAACAATATTTTTAATCTGACGTCTGAATCTCGTTTTTTGTGCAGAGTTTATTACTTTATTTACAAAATGTTAATTAACGGCTTGAAAAACATACCTACACTTTAAAAAACAAAACAAAACTATTTAAAACATGCTATCTACGTAATCTTTGACATTGATTTATTTTATCAAATATTCGATAATTCGTAATTAGGTGGGTATTAAAATGTGTTGCAATCTCTGAAGTCTCTTTACAAGTCCCAAAGGTAATTAGAACAAAAATGTGGAATAGAGACACCGCTCTAGGGTATATATAGCACTGTCACCCTTACACCACAATATTTCTGCGATAATATCTTTTTATTAAATCGCGGGTCTACCGCGATTTAATATATTATAGTAAAAAATCTAAGTCGGAAGATCTATTCTAATTAAAACCTTTTTTTGTGAACAAAACCTTATGTACTATTCGACGGAGATTATGACGTAGCCGAGACCTTGATAAATAATTAAAAAAGTAGTTCTCAATCGAGTCGCCTGACTGGTTACCATTTTATTAACCAGTGCGACTGATACCTAATACAAATTTTTTTTTTATTTCGACTTTGTGTTTAATAACATAAAGCCGAATTTTCCACAACATTTGCAATGTAATTTTATTAGTATAATGGCTTCCGAATCACAACATGTTGTATATTGTTTGATAATTTAATAAATATTTTTTTTTTTGGAGATTGGTTTTTGCCGAACTTTTTGGTTATCTTTCCATCGGGATTGTCCGAAAAGGGTTACCGCTTGCTGAATATACAACACGATTTAGATGGCATTAGTTTGAAAATCCTTTCCGTTTAACCCAAAGCAATAATCATCATTTGACGATCTCCCAACCGGGAAAGAATGAAGTTTTGGGTATGAATTAAATTACGGAGAAAAAGATGGAAGACGTTAGAAGAATAAGTAATATTTGGACTATGAGGGACGGATTGGCGAATACCAGGTAGTTTATAAACACCATGGCTTGAAAGAGAAATAGAATAACAAATGTTTGCTTTGTAGTTCTATTTCTGCCCTTAGTATAGTTGACTCAGTTCCAGTTTCCAAAAGGATAAACAATGACATGTTGTCAAAACTTCTATGATTTGTGAAACGAAAGATTAACGATCAATTAAAGCGTTTGACATGAGTTTTGACAGCTGTAGCTATTGCCCTGACAAAACCAAAAAAAAAAATACCGTAAAACTTAGAATTAACCAGAATTTTAACCTCCACACCCCAGTTCCAATCAAGCAGTCAAAGTTTGAGGCCTGACATTTGTACTTTGACAGGATATTAATGACATTTGACAAATGCCATTCCTGACACGATGACGACTTAAAATTTTGGTAATTATTGAACTGTCAGCAATTGGCCTTGTTTGTCAATCTTTATGATATTTTGAGAGTTGATAATTATGCTATTTATATATACATAAAAGTAATTCTGTCTTTCTGTTAAGCTTTTACTTAAACTACTATACCAATTTTGAATAAACTCTGAAGACTACGTTTTCTATTGTACTTTTTTATTTTACATTTCAGCGATTTCAGCTATCATTGACCGCAACAATTGGCCTTGACTTTACACTTTAATCATTATGTTAATAAAAACAGTAAATAATAAAGTCGTCTGAAGTTTAGTGCACTCATGCGTGTGCATTCAAAGTTTCATTAACTAACTCATAAATCTGACGAAGACAATTAGACACCGAGACAACGACTTGACGTGGTTTTTGAGGCATGGAGAGATTCAAAATAAAATTACCAATAACCTCAGAAAGCAAGACCAAAATCGATATGTTTTTTTAACAGGGGTCCTACCACTGAAAGTGTTTTTGTGATGATTTGATGGTAGGCCCCTTGAACTTCCGCACAAGTCTTAACATTACAATCATTAATAGGTACTTTAGATGTTTATAAAAAATGTAACAAAAAATCGTAATAATAAATGTATGAACTTACATGTTATCAGTGTATGTTCCCCTTAGCTACTAAAAAAAAGTGATTATAACCGTGTGTGATATGTCCTGATAAAGTATTCTGTATGTTAGATTAGCGAGCCAGAGATATCGAGGTGTTAGGCAGTTTACATACATGCGACTGTCTGGTGATAAAAGGTACTTTGTATAATAGATATTATAGTAATCCCAGCCTATATGTATTTAAAGTACCATTGCTGGGCTCTCGTCCTAAATAGGGAAGGTTTTAGGCATTGATCAATACGCTAGTTCACTGCGGGTTGGCGAATTCCGATACGAAAATTTTGAATCCAGGTTTCCTCGAAATATTTTCTTTCATTGATTATCAGTTTATTTTTATATATATATATATCCCGCCCTGTCACTCACATCTTCAAAGTCCAATCTTTAATTACCATTCAATACGAGATCCTACTCAATTTAGCTAATATCTAATCTGTAACACACAAACATTGGTTACCAACATGTCTACAAACACTGGCCACCAACAAGTACAAACATTGATCTGCCAACATGACAGTCTTGACAGAAACATTTAAGATAAAAAGGTCGTTATTCCGGCTTCAAGTTACATCACTAGGCCACATAATTAATAGTACCGGTTCGTTGGCATAATTTTCTAAACAAAGTATTTCGAAAGAAAGTTACGAATCTATTAGTTAACACATGCATGTGTTAGAATAGAATTTAAACGGGTTCATTATAATTTGTTAATGCATTGAACCGAAATTATATGAGTTTTCTCCTAATATTTGTTCAACAGATTCGGTGTAAGTTATAAGATGTATTTCAGTTTTTCGTAAATAATTTAAGTCATTACTTTAAAAAAAATAAAAAACAAAACTTCGTGCAGAAATGCATTTGTTTAAGAACAAAGGATTGATAAGGTCCTAACTACTGTCAGAAATAATGATAAAAGGTTTATAAAGATATTAATTAATTTAATAATAATGTTGCAAATTACCGAGATACTATCAAAAAGTTATGAAATAAATATAGTCGCATGTATGTATACGTCCTAATGATAATATTAAACGGACTTCAGAAACGTCATTGTTGTAAAAGATTATAAATAATCGTAAGTAATTAGTATTAATGTCACCAAATCACATATTTTAGAGTTAGTAACATGTGTACACTTTGGGAAAGATGTAGGTAAAAGATTTTTCATGTTTTACTCTATGAATAAAATAGGAACTAACTATCTTAAACAAAACACTAGGGTTTTTGAGACGAATCAATTGTGACTTCATAACGCTGTAGTCATAATATTTGGTATTAACAAACAAACACATACACACACACCGCTAGAAGATATGCACGAACGAAATATTCCTTTGCAGGAGGGTAGTTTGATTACTTCTATTTAAAAAATAAAGTAATTTCCGTCCATACCTACGTCGTAAAATACATTTAGAAAACATTGATGCAATGCAACACACGCGAACTTCAATCAATCACTTAACAGAAATAAAAAAAAAATACATTTCGCGCTATTTTTTAAATTATGGAACGGACTCGCGCCTCGGCTCGCGGGATCTCGCTTCTTCTACATTCCGAAGACTGGCCATAGACACTGGCTGACTAGACGAAAGCCGTCTGGCCGTATAATTTTCGGCCAGTGTTAGATAATTGATTTATAATTTAAGTATTATGTATGTACTTTCATTTTGGAAGCGTGACCGAAACGTGATTTGTAAACAGTTTTGCCTCTGCGTTGGTCTTCAATCCGAATTGAAATTTCGAATGCGCGAATAAACAGTTCGTTTTTATTTTTACATAACTCATTAAAGAGGCTATGACCCCAAACATTTTTTATTCGCTCTAGTTTTCAGGTTTGTGATCAATGTGCAATGTATAAACAACAACTACAACGGTACAGACAGAAATTATAATCACTTTCTAATTAGGGACGTACAACAACGAACGATTCTGAAGTCTATTAAAAAAAAACTATTTTGGTCTGAGATAAACTTAAAAAAACACACCACTAGTAACTTGGCGGGAGTTAAGGAGTGAACTGTAAATGACTACATTGTCTGTCGTGTTTAATTACACGGAGATAACGCGATGATAATCATGTTTATTTCTTTAACACTGGAACACACTCGACAGGACTAGTTTTGTTGTTTTTGCTGCCAAAAAATAACTGTTAGTCTAATTAATAAACATAAACGATTTTTTTTATTGTTAATAATGTCGGTCGTTGAAACAATTAGACAGGCTCATTTCAATGGTGGCTAGCGTATAAAAATAATGTAAAATCATCAATCTAGTTACAAACTAGTGGATATTGTTCATACCAGCTGCGTAAACAAACTGAAATCAACCCGTCACTATAAACAGATGCCTTCAGGCTTCTGTACTCAAAGGTACGCTATAAGTGAGGATTCGCTGCATGACCGTCCTCGTCTGTTCGCATTTCTCTCACCAAACTGTATCCCAAAAACCGTCATATCTCGAACTTCACCGGTTTTTTTCCCGTCAGCAAAGTTCAATGTTTTTATTATTTATCTACGTAGTTTCGCGTTTGTGAGCAACACCTTACTGTACTACACAATTTTGCGCAGATTACTTAATTCATTATGTAATTATAATTCACCCTTTAGACCCATGATAATAAAGCTCAATGTTAAACACTAGTTTTTATGAGATTTTTGTATGCAGATTTTGTTAACAAGAGCCAATCCTGGTCCTTAGAAAGTAAAGGGTTTTATTGCTGTTGTAGAAGCAGGACAGCCCACTAGACGGCGTATAGTACCGTTAAACTGCCACAGCTGCGATAGTTTTAGGTACTCTAAGATAAAGTAGAAAGCCCCAGTTCATTCCCTGATGTTGGTGTTCTGATTCTCCAGTTTGTGATCGCCTAGTGGGAAGACAGTAGGTCTCGAGTTTGATCTCAAGACACGCACTGACTTTTCGGATGTTGTGTACTTTTTACCACTGCTTCCAGTTTTGGTAGGGTCCTGTTAACATTTTTGTCCTTGATCTCCTCCGGTCTTGTCGAATTGCCGTCGAATCAGGCTATGAGAATAAGGGAACAGAGAGTGCTCCAGTGTTCGTACACACTGCTTGTATATATATAATTTAGATATTTTAGAGGTAATGAGGTGTCTAGTGTTTAGTGGCACCTACTGCTATACCAGTGGTCGTGGTTCGATTCCCACCCAGGAAAATGTGAAGAGCGTGAAGAACACAATCGTTTGTTCTGTTTGGGTGTAATTTACTTATAATATGTAAGTATTTAGGAATATATAAGTATGTTTATCAGTTGTCTAGTAGTCATTACACAAGCTTTGCTTAGTTTGAGACTAGATGGCGTTGTTTGAAAGTTGTGGAATATTATTAGATATTATCTTGTAAAAGCTAGTCACTTATTTTTTTTACTTAATTCGGCATATTGTGTGCTCCTACCATTATCCGACATTCACTAGATAGCGCAGGGTCAACAGATAAACCTACATTTTTTATCAAACAATGACATAAAGTTCAAGACGTGACTGAGTTATTTCTTCATGTTTTCACATTAGGAGAATTGAAGTTGTTGCACTTAGTAATTATGTAAGTCGAGTGTGCTATAACGAAACATACATATTCTGTTATTTTCTTTTCATATTTGTTTCAGGGAATGATAAATTAGATAACGTAATTAAAATTTGGAAAGCAAGAGTTCAGCAATCGATTTTTCTCTGTTAAAACACGTCTCCAGCATTAAGGACTATAATCTTTGTGTCGCGGGAGTATCCCAAACGTCCAAGTCACATGCACGAAGACCCAGGATCCCAGATCCAGGATCGTGGATCACACAGATTTCTGTCGCGTTCCGTGGATTTTTTGTGGTGACCTAAACCGCTCGGCTATCCGTGCAATAATAATATTAGATTAGTTTAGTGAATTGCTAATAATCTAAAATTGGACTAAATGATGGTACTCTCCTCTTATCTCCTACTTTTGCAGTGTAAGACAGAAACCAAAATGGTTAGATACCATTTTTTTCAGACCTTCATAGATTGTGGAGTGCAAATAGGTATAGTATTGAGTGAAAGCATAAAATAAGTGGAATGCTGCAATAAATTATTTATCTAAACACAAACAAAGTAAGTATTTTGTTAATTGACTAGCAACGATAGATAGTTAATGTTTTTTTTTGATCAACTAAACTCTTATGAGTTTTTTTTTCTTCACCTTATCAAAATAATGTTCTCATATACCTAATAATTTTCGTAAAACTGCTTTAGTGGTCTGTGTAATGTTAGCCCGTACCTGTAGCACACCAATATAAAAATAAAAACTATATACTATTTTTAACTATATATATATTGACTGATAACCTCTTTACACTGAAAGTATATGAACATAGCGCCTAACGTTAAAATAATAGCTATGTGTTGCTGGCTTGTGTAATTGTAAATCCCATACATACGAATCTACCGCTAATTGAGCAAGTCTTTTGAGCAAAAGTCGACTTTTTAATTGTGATGATTTGATAAACACATAACACAATGGTGCTACTAAAGTATGTTAAAAATTTAAGGTTCCATTAAAATAATAACAACAAAAAAATTGATTTAAATAAGTACCTACCTAATGAAAAAACACAATCGCCTCGAAAAAAAACATTCAGGTACAAAAACAAGTTTCTCGAACGGACAAAAAATCGTGTTTACTCATTGAAAAGTTTCCATTAAAAACAGTTTACCTGCGATAAATTAAACACAAGTTCCAAACTTCCAAATATAAATGTTTATTCAAAAGGGCCTTGATGGGTACATAATTAATTGCAGGACCAAATATCTTGTGAGCAAGAATGTGAACACGATGTAGATCACCTTGCGCCGGATCTTTATATCTAAGTGGATGTAGGGCAGGCTGTACGGTTCCATAATTCATACCCTGACACAGTTGACCGGAGGGATTCAGGTGTGAAGTTTCACGAGTGTCTTCGGAAGAAGTGAGGTACGAGGTTCAGTTTCGCGTGAGCGTCTTTTTTAAAAAGGACGACTCCCGCTTCAAGCAATTTAATCCTTGTGTCACGAAGTTTTCACGAACATTCAATTCAAGCACCAATACACCCAGACTCAGGGCAAGTATTTACAGAACACACAAACGCTTGTCCTACATGGGGATCGAACCTGCACTCAGTGGGTTAGGCGTAGTGACTTCAACCACTCGGCTATCACGGCAAAAGCAATGCATGTGCTACCACGGTTCTAGCAACGTCACAGATGCACTCATGGAGGAGAAAGGGTATTGTCTAATGATTTTAATAACTAATCCAAGGCCTCCACTACGCGATAAACTGAACGCTTGTTCTGCTTTTAAATATTATCGTGGTTGTGACTTGTGACTAATATTTGTGTGCCGCCAATTTACTTCGTTACTGGAGGATTCGTTTTTCGAGAACAATAAAACAATATATTTTTAATGGGAATGATGGCAATAAGGGTATCAATATCATTGAATTATTCACCATACATGCATTCCTACTTACCACAAGAGGAGTCTGTACTTACTTAAATCAATTTACAAACAACTGAAAATAAGTAGTTTGACAAACAAATACACTTACATGAAGTGTTTTGACATCATCATCATCATCATCATCCACAGCCTTTATCCTCCCACTGCTGGGCATAGGCCTTCCCTTTTTCGTGCCAATTTCTACGGTCCTGTGCTAGCCTCATCCAGACTCGACCCGAGACCTTTATAATGTCATCGTGTTTGTCATTGTGTTTTGACATACATAAAATTAATCTATTTGCTGCAAAACAAAAAAAGGGCAAGCTCGAATCCTACAGACTGGAACTATCAAGGCTGTTACCATTCATTTACTTACTTAAAATAGTCTTGTGTGTATTTTGATACAAACATTTTAACATATGAAGATAGGTATATTAAAGAAAAACGATTCCCGCATAAAACATTTAAATCCTTGTATCGCTCGGGGGGTCTCATGTACGAAGTCACCCAGACTTAGGGCAAGCATTCGGGGATCACACAAATGTTTGTCCTACCGTTGATCAAACCCGCGACTCGTCAACCTCTGTGGGTTTGGCTTGGTAACCTCAACCACTCGACTATCCACATATATGTGCCGCAATTTTTTTTTTAAATTAACACCATACAATCAAACAGTAATCTTAACATATTGAGACATCCATGGCGCCAACGTCAGCTAGACACCTATACTAAGAGAGTGGTGACGCAAACCTATCAATCGAGTTTGTCAGATTGACGATAGGACTGCATTCAGTCCGTGAAAGTAGATGGATGTTATAGATGCTGTTTTATGTTATAGCAGTGTTGTCCAATCTTGGCATAAAATGCTATAAACTGTGTCGGAAGATTATCATCATTATATGAACCCGCAGATCGCAATAATATATTTTCAAGAGCAAGGCCCTTCTCCGTCCTGCTATTTTGGTCTGTCCAAACCATTCTTCACCAAACTTTTATCACTAACTCAGCATACTCTTGGTAGTCTTTAGATGTCCCGACGACAGGTTCCAAGCCTATTCAGTAGCTCACGTCCCATTTATTGCCTTGCGTAGATATATGAAGAATTTCACGTGCACCAATACCAAAACACAAATGAGGTTTTCTATTTTTAGTCAGAAAGAGTCTGACACTTCCTCTTCTGAGGCGGTGTCCATGAGGAGTAAACCGACTTCCAAAAAAAGATGTCCTGTGCAACTGCGTTTATAATGTGGAGCCTGTTTATATTATAATCCTTGTAATGTTTGAATGCTGGTTATAACCCTTATAATAGTCCACATTCATTTTAAAGGATTTTAAGAAATCTCCCAAAAACGTCAACATAATATTTTAGCCAGTTTACAACGCCATCACTATAGTGTGTACAAATATGAATCGACCTTGGACTAGAAAGCTCACGTGTGTTTCGCGCTGCTAAAGGCGGGTCCTCACTGTAACATAACTAGTTAGTGAATAAATGAATAGAAAGGATACATCTGGAAGTTTATAAATACAACTAAGATATGAATTAGAATATCAAAAGGTTTGATGTAAGAGGACAGAGATATGAGTTATTTATTTCGCTGAGCAGATTTTTTTTAGCTTGTCTTTGACCTTGATCCAACTACCCTTTCTTAGCGATACCTTCCTTTTTTTTCTCCAGTCTTGAGGCCTTGTCGAGGCAGATTCCTCGAAAACCGTTGCTCCAACATAACAGTTCCACCATAGAAAGTATGACATGTAAACGCCTCCTAACATCCAACATGCTTTTAGGCAATTGTGAACATTCCCCTCGAAGGTCGCGTCTCGTTGACCCGTGGAAGTTGCTCTTACCTTACCAATGCGTGCAACGGATTTGAGCAAATTTGCGTGCAATACTTGCTCAAGATGTGTTGCTGTACGCGTACTGTGCAATGATATGCACGGGTTTAGTTGTTGGCTATAATTTTATTTTAATGTCCCTCTATGCGTCAAAGAAATGGCCTGGATGCTCAAGGTGGAGTATTGTGTGACGTGGCGCAAAGTAGGAAAAGCCTATGTCCAGCTGTGGACCACGATAGGCTGAATCGATTATATTAAAATTTTCTACAATTTGTAAATTTTAAATTAAAATTTCGTAGTTCTATTTAAAGACTGTGGAGGTCAAATTAAGATTTTAAATAATACATGAGGATCGACATCTGCGGTTTTAATCAGCAAATCAAAGATTTGATTTGGAATATACCTGTTAATCTGCAATTAACAGTGAGTGAAAGATCTGTTACGTTTTATCTTCCTATCCTTTCTTATCACGCCCCTTTGCATCACAACATTATCACTGTTCTCGCCATGCAAAGGTTATAAAATTGTCGAGTTAAATCTAATTTTTAAATATCAACATAAAATCTCTATCGATAATATTTTTACGCAAGGCGCTAAATATTTTTCTGATAGGCACGTTTCTTCACTTCCATGTAATTTCTTACAAAACTCTAGAAACAATTGATTGTCGAGTGTAGTTTTCGCAACGACACGCCTTATCAGTGCCAGTGGCAAATGCACGTGCGAGATCATTGACTTGCATCCTAGGGTTGTCCGTAAAGGAAATTTTCAAGACGTACTTAAATACAGCTAAAAGTGCTATGTCATTTCTTTATGACACTAACTCTGAGCATTGTTGTACTAAACATAAAAGAGACGATTTTAAGTATTCTTGTTATAGGTGGTCGACATTTCTCTCGAAAAGATTCTGTTATTAAAGTGAAAACAGTTTTATCATTAAAGCAAATGCTCGTTTGAGCGATTTCTGAAGAATACATCTAATTTAATACCAGGATTCAGTAAAGAGCTCCTAAGAAGATCGTTCCTAAGGAACTGGTTGATATGTAGATAATAATGATAATGGTGTTTAATACTTTTGATGGAATTATAAAATTTTACAAAGGCAACAAAACTGAAGTTCAGATTGAACTATGTACCTACTCAAATAATTAGATAAGTGACAGCCCTATTAGTAGAGCACTGTTCTCAATTAGCGATAAGCCGGCGACCTAATTTAGTGAGCGCATCGCTGGCTACCGGCTGTGTTCACATGCTGTCTGATTTGAATGTCAGAAAATCCGCTGAAATACATAACAATCAAATAAAACTATTCTTAGAAACCAGAAGTGAGGACAGGTTTTTAAAAAGCAAGCACGGTTACGTCACAAACATTTAAACCCAATCATTACAAAGATAACTTAAAGTTAATACATCAAACTCTAATTACTGCAAAGGAATAGGTATGAATGGCAATTATCGAAATAACAATATGGCTGCTATGCTGAATAAATACAACGAAGGTCACGGAGATGTTCCAGCGAAGCCAGCTGACACAGGAGAGAGAGCGTTGCTAAGAGCGCTCCGTCTTTTATAGCGGACTGCTTGTCAAATCCCAGGTTCGAAAGAGGTTTCACTAAGGATCTTGAAGGAGGTTTCACTTTGAAAAGGAGGTTTCGTTAACACGGCCGTTCCTGACAGCGAGGCGTCCTCGACCGCATCTTGCTTGGAGTCTTCACTAACTCAAGCATCACCAGACTGCTGTCGCTCTTAGACTGGAAATAATCATCTGCAAAATGACAACAACACATACTAAACATTTGTTTTCTTGCGACACTTGTGTCGAAGCTGGAAAACAGAAACCATTTGAAGTGATTTTGTTAAGTACGCGATAGTGAGCGTGCACTCCCACCATCAAGTACCCAACAAGCGAACAGAAAGATTTCAGGAATGTTATTGAAATGGTAAACTTAAAAGCTATGACTTAAAAATATTGCACAGCAAAATCAATGATTCTTAAAAGTAAATAAACTTAAAAGCTAAGACTTAAAAATACTGCACAGCAAAATCTGATTCTTAAAATTAAAATGTAAATGGAGCTTAGTAACATTCCAAGCAATGAAATTCCCAACTTCCATTGTGTAGAATGCTAGCCAAGATAAACAGATGGTATTGAAGCTGATATACTTAACCAGATCGGAAGCCATGAACCGTAGGTCCAGGCCAAACAGAAGCCATGAACCGTAGGTCCAGGCCAAACAGAAGCCATAAGCCAGAGGCTCAGACCAAACAGAAGCCATGAACCAGAGGCTCAGGCCAAACAGAAGCCATGAACCAGAGGTCCAGGCCATACAGAAGCCATAAGCCAAAGGCTCAGACCAAACAGAAGCCATAAGCCAAAGGCTCAGACCAAACAGAAGCCATAAGCCAAAGGCTCAGACCAAACAGAAGCTGTGAACCAGAGGTCCAGGCCAAACAGAAGTCTTCCTGTTGCTCTGAATTCTCGAAGACAGCACAGCATACGTCCAGCGTGACTCGCCGCGCCAGATCACCATACGCCCGGCAGCCGTAGCCGAACCAGCCAGCAGTTCCAGCTCGCAGCGATGATGTAGCTGTACACGTAGGAACTTACAGGGCTCCCGCATGCCAGAGTCCAGCTTTGCTGCACTCCACGAAGCCTTCTACAGAGTCGCCAGCAGCGTATTCTCGTGGTTGTTTTGGTTTTGGTGAAGTCGTATTGACGCCGCTGATTGTCTGTAAACAATTCTGAGGCACGCTATCTCCTGAGAGACATAAATGCTTCTCGATTAGGTTTACGGTTGTCAAGTGTTACGTCACACACTATAGAGCATAATACTTGTGTAGAAGCCTACCAGCGCCTCAATTTTCTTGAGCTCGGCCGCTCCTGACCATTATCAAGAAAACGTCCAAAGTAATCTATTTCAGTGTCTACGAAAGAAATATTTTTAAATTAACCGAATAAAAACCAGCATTCGTGACAGTACTCAAAACTTGACAACAAATAAAGTCCTTCTTGACACATAGGTACTAACAAAAATTCAACTAAGTCTGTTATTTTAAGTTTCGCATTCGTCGCAGCAGCCCTTATTCGAGTATCAGTAATACCTCTGACTATTATTGCAACTTTCAGATCGTCAGACAAACCTTTTTGGTATAAAACGCAAAAGAGACTTTCGGCATATGTCATTACTTATTTAAATGTTACACATAACCTCAACGAGCTAATATTCAACCTAAGGCCCGATCACGCGTGGAATCACGGCAGCTATATGAGTTATCACAACGTCTATGACCACTTCATGGACTACGGAACTCATGGTGTTTATGCGATGATAAAGCGATCTACTTCTCAACATGCGAGAACAATTACGACACAATCTACGCGAATCGTTTTGGTTTTTAACACTTTTTCAAACGTTTGGGCATGTCTCGGGAAAAACAGAATAAAAATAAAAAGCTCACCGATACTCGTGGCACAGTCAAAAATAAAATTTGCAGTAATTAGATGAAATTCAACAAATCCTTTACTTTAACTGAAAACAGATGGCACAAACAGCACTAAGCACGTGGTCTATCCCACTTCTGATCTTAGAAACCAGAAGTGAGGACAGGTTTTTAAAAAGCAAGCACGGTTACGTCACAAACATTTAAACCCAATCATTACAAAGATAACTTAAAGTTAATACATCAAACTCTAATTACTGCAAAGGAATAGGTATGAATGGCAATTATCGAAATAACAATATGGCTGCTATGCTGAATAAATACAACGAAGGTCACGGAGATGTTCCAGCGAAGCCAGCTGACACAGGAGAGAGAGCGTTGCTAAGAGCGCTCCGTCTTTTATAGCGGACTGCTTGTCAAATCCCAGGTTCGAAAGAGGTTTCACTAAGGATCTTGAAGGAGGTTTCACTTTGAAAAGGAGGTTTCGTTAACACTATAATGTGAATAGGAATAACTGTCCAGCTTATTCGCCTTTTTGATGAGGCATTGGATTATATTTGCTTTTTATGATGTATTAAAAAAAAACTTAAGGCCACGTATACACAATATGGTTAAAAGCTACAAAATAATACAAAAAAGAAATATATCTACATAAGTTGAGACACATTATGTAACTAAAAAACGAATTAAATCACTCAATTATTTAACATCCAAATCCATCTCTATTGTGTTAAAAATCCATTTATAAAATAATTAGTCGTCTACTGTAGAGATTATTGTGGACTTGCCCGTGCGGCAGAACGTGAGTTACCTTTGCTCTAGTCACTCGCGACATCCGACGACGAGCGCACGCGGCCGCCATTGCGGTTGGTTTCCCGCCTATTATCTGACAGTTGTTAGTCTGTGATCGTTGTATTGTTTTACCGTAAAATATTATGTAAGTTGCTTTTAAATTATGCATTTATTACTACATTTTATAAATATTATCAGTATTATAAATATATTGTAATATACTAATTTATTTAAATTGTCGGCAAATACGAGACTTTTTACTAGTAATTAGATAATTTTTGTTTTAATTTATGCCATTTAAACCTGTCTTTTTTTAATTTATCTCATTTGTTGTTCCGTCATTTAACTAATAAGATGCGTTAAAAAGTATTTACTCTGAATTAACTGTTCGGTCATTCATTTCATCAACATTGTACAACAAAGTTAAAGGAGCAATAACATTCGATTAAAAACTCAATGTCACCAACCTATTGAATATTTATTAATTGAAATTTACAATTGTAACAGCTAAATAGTTAGAGCATAACGGTTAATCAAATCGTAGGTCATGAGCATAGTATCTAATAATGAGAAATTCCAGTTTCCTTATAAACTTAGATTTTAGTACCTACTTATCTTAATTGCAAGTACTAGCTTATGTAGCAAGTGTAACAATATTTTTTATTCTACACAACCATCCCCCTATATTGTTACTTCTCAGACTGAATTATTTTTCATTTATACTCCCTGTTAAATATTAAAAACGTTCTAATAAGTGAATTAAAACAAATATTATCATAACAATAGTATTTCAACGTTTTGAATACTCTTGTAGGTCAAAATTAGCATTTAGTATATCAGCTCTCAATCGGTACAGATGCAAACGGCGTGATCTAAATATAGACACAAATATGGAATACAAATGGCGGATCAAGACTTGCCGGTTTTAAGAACTACCTACATAAGATCATACTGTAATGAAATCTGTGTAATTCGATTCAGGAATAATCCTAAAACTTTGAGATTTTCTTGTGTTTGTGAGTTTGATCAAACTGACTTGACTTATGAAGTCACCAGTTGGGTTTAATTAATTGTTTTGGCATATAATAGTTGAAGAAGGTTATAGGTTATTTATGTCATGACGAAACTTCTGGACATAACTGGAAATAAAAAATTACACTTACATGATTTCGATAGATCGTATTGAAATAATAAAACAAAACTTGTCAAAAAAATTTGATTGATCGATAAAAATAAGATGTTCTTTCAGAAATAAAAACGTAACCAAGTATCGAACATGTAAATACTTTTGGAGAGCAACCGGCATTTGAATAATTGATCTCAAGTTATATTATTTTTGTTTACATATGTTTCGTTTTCATTTAACTGTAACCAGTGATCGAATCAGAAACAAACTTCTGTTACAATTGATAAGCTTATTTTTTCCGGTGCAAAAACATTTCGTTTTTTCTTTATCTGTAAAAAGCTGCGGCAGTTTGTGTAAGTAATATTTACAGCGGTTAATTAAAAACCAGTTTTAAGTGTACATTTGGTCTTGAGATGGAAATCGAGAAATCGAAATACAATCGATAGTCTAACAAATGAAATTCGAATAACAAGTCCCCGATTCTGCTATTTACAATGGCCGATGAATGAATGGCAATTGGATTCCATTTAAAAATATTCTTATTCTCAAGCATTTTGCCAATTAGTTGGAAGTTCAATGTATCGACCGTGAATTTTCCGCCCCTTACTGTATTTTCAATTATTATGTTGAAAAAAATGCTTAGAATAATACGAATAATGTTAATTTAATCCAATTTTCATTCATTTATCGATCATTGTAAATAACAGAATCGGGGCTCAGTTTAGTGGCAATGTATTTGTTCAAAGCGTCTGTAGTCTACCAGATCATAAGGAATTACCTTTTAAATAAGACTTACCTTCTAAAATCATTACCTTGAGTATTAACGAACTTCTCTTCCTCCGTTTTATCAACAAACGTCAACCATTTTCCTTTCTACTAAATTTCGTGTACCTACTGAACCATTTGGACTGTCAATAAAGGTATTAATATTAATAGTAAGCTTAGTTTATTAGCCTATTATTATCTGTTTAAGAATGCAAACTGGAGTAAAAATCAATATAATTAGAGGTTACTACGACTGTCCTTTGGGAAATATCACATGTGCAACCGACTTTAAAGTTATTAGCACTGTTTCAATGTTACAAGTAATAATTTAATTTTTAAAGACAAATATGTATAGAAAAAGATAAACTGCAATTAAAAAGCTTTTGATCTTTAATTAATTTACAAACTGGCACATTTTAATAATAATCTTTAGGAATAGCATATATACTCATTCACTTCTAATTCAAAGTTAAGAGCTTGTTACAATAAATACAAATTTATTTCATATTTATATTGAGCAATAACATCTAAAAACAAAATTAGTCCAATATTTGATATCCAAAAAAGTTTTCTTTAAACATAAAACATAACTTTAATTACAATTTAAACTTTTTTGTTATTGACTAACTTTACCTTACTTTCTGCACAACAGCGAAGGCTATGCTCGAGTTTGTGCATAACCTGTCAAATTCGATCACCTTGATAAACAAAAAGTAAAAATAACTTGGTTTTGTGAGTCGAAGCAAGGCTAAGTCTTACTCCACACACTTTAAAACTATATTAAAACAAAATTTAGTCAAAGCGGAACAATTACCGAGGTCTCGGAAGTTCTGCTGATGTTGAGAGACAGCTTATCCTTGTTGTGTATGACGTATTGACAATATAATGTATGGTACACAAACTAGTTCTGAGTTCAGTGATCTTCGTGACGTCACGGCAATCGATGCTGTTGGTTCTTCCTAGAAGGATATTAATGACTTGAAATAAAATTATTGCTTGAAGAGTGTTGTATTTACGGAGGTCTTCCCTTCCCCGTTGGTGATGATAGCGCGATTTCTACTGTATTAGAATTCGTTAAAAAGAATGTAATACAATATCTTCAGTCTAGCAAATATACTTTTCAGCTTTGTTATTGATATTACTAGTCCAATAGACAAGTTTGTTTACATTTGCACAAGTTGTTTATTCTTGTACATGATATGTCTACATCCGACTCATGGATATTGGTAAATGAATCGTGTATACTTAATTCAAGTTTCAATTTAAGTTTTTCCTTTGGTATGGGATTACCGGCTTAATAAAAATCCTTGAAAAGTCTTTGAATGAATTATTTAGTTAATTTTGATCATTGACTGTCCCCGTTCTGGTTATGTTTCGTTTATTATTAGGTATT
This sequence comes from Trichoplusia ni, assembly GCF_003590095.1. Lineage (NCBI taxonomy): Eukaryota > Metazoa > Arthropoda > Insecta > Lepidoptera > Noctuidae > Trichoplusia > Trichoplusia ni. The sequence goes on along the minus strand of NC_039493.1, from coordinate 6,494,202 downwards.
TAATTGAACGTAATATGTCACTGGAAGTCACAGATAATTTATCCAAACTAACACCATATTATGTCAAAACTAGCTGATGCCCGCGACTTCGTCCCCGTGGGTAGAAGATATAAGTTATGATTTATACCTGCCCTGTTTTTTTCACATTTTCCATTGTATCTTCGCTCCTATTAGTCGCAGCGTAATGGTATATAGCCTAAAGCCTTCCTCGATAAATGGTCTATTCAACACAAAAATATTTTTTCAATTTGGACCAGTCGATCCTGAGATTAGCGCGTTCAAACAAACAAACAAACAAACTCTTCAGCTTTATTTATTAGTATAGATTCACTGTATTTTATACGTATACGGAAAACAGAAATAAATAGATATTGGTTTAAATTTGACAGTATATATTCGTATTCTCGTAACCCTTTTTCCAACGCAATAATTAGAAATACAATATCATAATATGGTACCGGGACCTACCTCAATCGGTTTTCAGTTTTAGATTATTAAAACTTGGCCTATTCTTAACCGCTAACATGTAGACCCTATGAAAAACCTTCTTCATTTTCACTACAATCACATAGTAATTTAGTAAACTGTTCTCGACACATGGCTACGAATTTGCTAAGGCTGCTGCTCACACGCACGGCGCCAAGACATCGTTAGAACTATCAACTAGCGCTATGAACTCATATGAACAATAGACTTATCAATTGATGGTACTTATCGAGTAAAATTTTCCATGATGGTACCGTAAATGTATTGAATTTTGTACTATAGAGCAAATTGAATAAAACTACCGATGCAATTCCGTGAATTGCGCAAACGTACTAGAGACCTTCACTACTTATTTTCTTGCGTGCCTTGTTAATTGTAAAATGGTTCCTTAAGTGAATATTAAAAATTGAGCGTCGAAAAGGACTTCAAGATGGTTTGATACGTTTCTTTACTGTTGACGTATTTCACCAATAAAGTATAATTAAACTAAAAGTTAAATTACAGTAAAAGTACTATTTAATCCTGGTTTCATACAAATAACATTGTAAAAGATAGTTCACCTCATTCCCTATTAATCTAGATTCTTTTATATATTTCTAACTCTTCAAAAGGTATGTACAAGTTTTAATTAATCTCTGAATAATTAAACTGACAATATGCTTTCTATTTCAGTTTTCAAAATGGCGACGGTAACTGGAGAGTCAAGTAAAAACGGAGCAGCACAAAATTTGATGGAGAAAGCACCATGGTGAGTTTGAAAGTCAAATATTCTACTCACAGTCGAAATGTAATTGCAAGGCTACTACTAATAATCCCTACTAATTTTAATGGGAATGTAAGTTTATTTGTTACGCTATCACGCCTAAAAACTAAACCGATCTTTATGAAACTTTACACACATTTTCTTGAAGAAATTAGAAGTAACGTTAGGGGTTTGTGTTACTCAACTTACTAAGATTACGATATCCCAGGCGTTCAGAACCGAGGGAAACAATAGTTAGATATTTATAAAAAAGAATTAAAAAAAATTGTTCCTCTTGATACAACGATACGACTCGATTAAAAACTCATTGACGGAACCTTCGGCAAACGTAATTACTTGAAATTTTGTTATTCATGGTTTAATTCACAGCGGATATGCATAATCATTACATCTCGGTTACATTGTTGCCAACATGTCATTCGCATAATTGATCAGCAGTTACAATGTTAACTTTTATAGGATTTTAAATTTATATTTAAATACATTTCACATGACTGTGATATATTTCCAACGACTACAATATAACTATAAGTGCCCATTTATGATGATATAAAATATTGTTTAGTGGGTTTGTGTAATGACAATAGATAAGTCTTTTAATGATGTTTCCACGATTTTTTAAGCTTAATAACCATTCAAGTATTAATTTGGATAGCGACGAGGATTTCGTGCAAATATGGTAAAAATAAACGGTCCATCAACAGATGTATGACCGTAACAACCGTTGCTTATCAATGGCACTAGAAAACATCACTTTTAAAATTTTAAACTTTCTTCTAGCTATCATGGACAGAAAGCAGAATCTCAGAAATTGGGTTCCGATTTTACCCTTTAAGAACGAAATATTAAAACAAAATGATATAAAATCCGCTGTTTTCCAAACATTTTCTAATCTTACAAAAAAAAAATATGCATAAATAAGCATAAATACTGATCCAATCTAGTTCTTAATCTCTCTTATTCATTCAGCAACTACTTAAAACTATCAAGGTTACCAGTTCAGAATATTGCGTACGACAAAAAAAAACACCAACATTGGCCAACTTTACATCAAATAAAATTTCAGCACAGATCTTCCAGAAACTTCTATTACGTTCTAATTCTGCTGGCCGGTATTACTGTATTACTCAACCCTCTGTGGCATAGGAAGGAAACCTTCGAATCCGCGGCAAGCAGCTAGTTAGTGCAATTTGTGTGTATACGCATGTGCTGTTACACAACCTCCTCGCATCTCGATCACGCGCAGACTATTGACCTTACGCCGTTTATACGTGACTGTGTGCGTGACATTGACTTTCGGGTTTATGGGAGATCTTCAAGGCCGTTCAGGGTTAATATGGTGATTTGATATTAAAATGGGTTTTCTTATTGGGTTCATTGTAAATATTTCGAGTAGGTATGCAGTGGAGATAGATGGATAATTTTGTGTGGAGTGTTGGTGTGCGCTCATTTTAAGCAAATACAAAAATATTAGTGTGTTTAAAGGCACTTTATGGAATAGAATTGTATATTCTCTCTATTGTACTCCATAGTATTGCAGCAGTGTTTACGTACAGAGAACGGGTAACATAGCGATGCTGTCTCTAATTAGTTATAGCGCGCGACTTTGTCCACGTGGTTATGCTGTTAGGATTATTTGTTTTATAAGATCCTTTAATTATAGCTTGATAGTATCAACCCTATAGCTTTCCTCAATAAATGGGCCATCTAACACTGTAAATATGTATTCAAATCGGACCAGTCGTTTCTGAGATATATTGAGTAATAATCTGAGAGATACTTGACCTGTAAAGTTCTAGTAAAGATAGCTATATCTTCCAGACTACCTTTGATGTAGTCGACGGAGCACGTAAATACGTAAACATATTACAGTTAGTATCAATTGCTCATTAAAACTATTCCCATGTACACCGATACGCGACGCTTCTGCGCGTCCAACATTAATTTGCGTAAATTAATCTTCTAATACAGCATTAAAAGTATCTTTATCACATTACTAAACAAATGATCTCATAAGAATAACGTGTCATGAATAGGCGATGACGAATTATATTATTATTTAAAAATGTTTGTCAATAATATATGTATCCTAAATTGTAATAAAATAAGGTTTAAATAATTCAATTGTTATTGTGTGATGTACTTTTGTTTTGTACTTGAAACAATGAAGGTGACTGCATTGTATTGTTTCAAATATTTTTGGTAGCTATTTACATATATTTTTTGTGTAGAATAATAAAATTTCACCTAAACTCGCTTTGAATTTGAGTATAGTTAAATATAAAAATAATATTTACATAAATACAAAACAACACATCTTTGTTTATTAACGTTTTGCTTCCAATTAAACTGATTAAAGGAAAAATCATAGGAACAGACGACCAAAATTGCTAACAAAACTGACTCGGGAGTAATTTATACAGCTATCTAGATAATTTGAATCAGGATACGTGGCAGCGTGAAAAGCCAAGTTCAAATAAGAGAACTAGTATGCCGCACCGCGTGTTTGTACTCTACACGAGTATTCCAAAATTGATAGGTATGAATATCGATGCCATTGTAAATGTAAATAGTATTAAAATTACAGGTCTAGCCGGAGGTAGCTGACTGTCTATGAATGTTAGTAACAATAACGATGCTTTATTTAATTTTAAACAATTAATTAGAATTGAAATAAAACGACTTTTACGGATTTTATCGCAGTTAAATTTTAGATTGTAGTCCGCCGCTCAACGAGGTCTGCCGTCGCCGAACATGCTGAAAGCCCCAGCCATTATATTAGATTTTACCAACCACAGATCCTCGCTAAAGAATCCAAATTCCTACCTAGAATGTATCGCGAGGCTATTGAGATTAAAAAAAAATACCAAGAACAGAACTATACGACAAATACTTAATTGTTGAATCAGTCTTACTGAGGGGTATTCCATTGTCCAGGTATAGGGTTGAGGATATTAGATAGGCAGACAATGTAATTGTTTTCTTCTCTGGAATCGTCAACCCGCTAGCAAACAAGCTTGTATATGGTAAGATGTCTTTGCCCGGCATTAAGATAACCGACAATGTTCTATTTAAAACAAGTTAGTTCAATTCCTTACTGCTTGGACTATTGAATAACGTTTTAACGTATACCCGTAGACTGGTCAATATTATGCGTACTTACTCGCACATAATGTGTACTTAAAGTACAATAGACAAGACAGCTTTCTACATCTTATTAACTTGTGGTTGTGTCGAGTCAAATACCTTTGTCTTAAATGAAACCGCACATATAACAGTGTTACCAGTTAATTATAATACCGATATCATTCAAATATTGGCTCTAAAACTATTGTATTCAATCTTCTTGTTCATACTCGCCTATCGAGTTGTTATTACGTTTTTAATGGCCTAAGAGTTTTGATGATTTTCCTACAGCGTACTTACCTACTGTGTATATAAATGGACAAAAATATTGCGCAGAAAGAACCTTACAATAATACTCCGTGATGAAGGTACTAAGTTTTATGCAAATGAAGATATCCCATTCTAATTTCATTAAAATTTAAATAATTCTGTCTTCGTTTGATGCCGTGGCCAATATATTTCGGTATAAGAAGGCAGCTAATTGTCTGCGGCACACGAACACACTGCACGCACTCCACCTGCACTCGTACTGCTTCACTAAACGCAGGATGCCTCACAGGATGCACCTATATTGTGTATTATGCTGATTTTCGAAACGTTTCCTCTAATTATGCAATGCACAGCGCTGCAACTGGCATACTAGTGAAAGTCGTCTTGTGTGCACCGCGTCTGTACTGCAATACAACAGTTTTATAAAATAAAATCTGTGTTTGATGGTACACATCCCTCATTTCACTTATGTTTTAAGTGATTTTTATGATCGGATTGACTGGGTTTGACATTATCTGTGTACTATGTGGTTCGACGTGTCGTTCGTTGGCAAAAACGGTGGAAAGCAGAACCTTCTATTTTTCGAGTGAGTAGATTGCTTGATTTATTTAATTTACGGACGAATAGAAAACAAATAACAATTGTCTTTCTATCGTTTGCGTCCAATTATGTTGTAAGCGTTGGTATTATAGTTAGTTTTTCTTCAATTAACCTACTTACAATTAGTTCTAGACACTTCAGCCTATTATCTATAAAAAACCTACTCAAGCACTTCATTTATTACTTTTCCTCATGATTAGTCAGCTTGATATAAAGAAAAACGTGTAAGAGCAATAGCATTAATGAAAAATTAAACATTAAGAGACGTTTGATGTGCAGTGTGAATAAACTTAAAACTCTTAGTATTCAATTGAATACAGTTAATGAAAAAAGAATCTTTAACACAGGTTTAGTCATTTAAGTAAGAATGCGCCGATCAAATCAATTAGATCTAGTCATAGTCTACAACTTATTTGCGTAACGTTTTGTAATAGAATTATATGCAGTAATAATATTATAGCCAACAATATTTCTTGTGCCACGGAGACGTACGTGTATACAATTTTTAAATATGAGATGTGTATTCATACTTGGCACCATACGTTTATATCCAGGTCACGGTCCATGTGCCAAAATATGCCCGAAACCGTTAAGGCTATTAGATATTAACACACTCACAACTAGGAGATTAATGGCCATAATAAAGTTATTCCGAAATCTTAGGATATGATGAATCAACTCTATAGGTATGCAACCTTTTTCTGGTACGAAGTGGAGGGTAACGACTATACCAGATCGTGCCCAAGACCTAGGGATACGATGTAGGGTATGGGAAATTGTCCGAATTAAACTATCCCAACCCTTTTTATACTCTGGGAATTCCTCCTAGTCTCTTTCTTCCTTTTGGGCAAGGCGTTGACAACTACTGAGAACCACCAGATTCTTTCGCCCTTCCAATATATCAATCTTCCAATGGTCCTATAGAAACGCAAATTCCACAATTTCCAGTACGCAAGCTTTTTTCTATGGATAAGCGACGTTAAGTAGAAGAAACTTTTTCTCTTCGTTTCTCCAATTAAGGGATCCCGTCTTTACCTTTGCCAGAGTCACGAGATCGCTTGCGCACGCTTTTGGCTCCGTTGAATCCTGCCAAAACCTTGAAAAAACAATAGCAACTTTCCTACCCACAAGTACTTACATAATTGTGCGTCGGCGATATAATTGGTTCAAGCGAAGGTCTTTGTAGATTTCTTATCGATTAACCGTATTAATGATATCCTCTGCTGTTTATTTAGCAGTTTGAACAATGAGATCTAATTCATTTATTGTCTAACCTTGATAGAATAGTGCCAGCTCGACTGACGTTAGAGAGTTCAAGATAGTTTGATTTTAAGATTTTATTTGTTTTTTGTATTTAGCTCGTCTTTAAGTTACATTTCTGGGAGGTTGAATGTTTGGTTCAAAAGTATGGGAATATCATTTCTTTTTGACAAGTGACGTAGTTGTTAAAATGCATATGCCTTGAATTATAATTTTTAACAATTCATTTGCTTTGTCTTATCCTGAATATTTTAATACAATTTAGGTATAATGCGACTGGGATGCGGGGATGGTATTCCAGTTGCACAATTATAGTTCCACATTTTTTGTGTGAAGTCTTGCTTCTTGACTTCGACAAAATCACTAATATTTTAGTACGGTCATAATCCTTCTTCAAGTTCGTTTACCAAACTTGCAGGCTTTCAGCTTAACCGCATTTAAATGGCTAGCTTAACCTTTTCTTACTTTAAATCTGTCATCGCAAACATCAGAACCACTGCCTGATCTCGCAATGCGTGTCAAGAAGTACGCAAGATGTGACGAAAGCATTGCCTTAGTATTTTGCAAACATCACTCATATCACTAACATCTGCGGAGACTAGAGTTATGCTATTCAATTATAAGATGTAGATATAACTGTAAATCTGTTACCTTTAACATTTGTTTACTTCATTCGTTCGGGAATCGACTAAGGATTCGATCGTCGCTTTTGTTTTTGAAACAATGCATATGCAAAAATGCGTGCGTACATATTTTTGTACTGTAAAAAAATGTTTTTTTTAATTAGTATCTCATTTTAAGTGATGGGTTTTCTTTGCATCTGAACTTGTAAAGGATAGGAAGAGAAGAGTGAGGAACTATATATGTACTATATAGCTAATTAACTATATAACTAAGCTTGGATTTCTGTTTCAAGTATGGATACGTATCAAATGGTGAATTATTATTTGTTCTGGATTGATATAAGTGTCAAGGCAAATATACATAAAACTTAGGCAAATATAGTAGATACATACATAAATATTCCAAAGACTCAACATTTCCCATGCAGCGGAAATCGAAATTCTAAATCCAATTTCATTATCAACAAAAGACCGCTGCAATCACTAAATGTTTATAAAACATCATAACAGCTCTCCACATGCAGTTTATCAATCTGCCTTAGGAAACGATGATAATAACGTGTAGTGCATTTATCAACGACACAACGCTCGTGTCATGAACGCCAGTTGCGTCACTAACCCCGAACTTGAATACGCACTGTACCGTATTACCGCCGCGTTTCAACACCGCTAACTAAATGTGTTGTAAAATATATTTAGGAAATATTGTTTGCGATGTGAGCCAATCATTTACTGAATGGATTTCTAATGGCTTTTGTTTAATAATGATCTGATGAGTTGCATTGAGTAAATAAAATATCTTGTCTGGGCGACTGGTTCTGGACTCTTAACTATTGGACATGATATTGCACAATTATATGATCACCTTTTGATGCTATGATTATGGTAGTTAATTTAATTTCTTATAAGGGTTCACGAGTGCGTCTTTAATTATTTTGCGATCGGTGTTATTGAAAAGTTATATTCCTATAATGTCAAATAGAGTCTGTGTGACACAAATCAGATTAGTTGCTGATTTTATTTATTAACTTCACAAAAAAGACGAAAAACGGTTTGAGTAAAGTTCTGATTTTCTTGACAGCTGGATAAAGAAATTAGCCAGCATAATTCTATGCTGCTGTCACACCTACACTGCCTACCTAAATCCCACCTATTACTAGAATTGATAATCACATTTCGACTTATTAATTCATTCCTGACAACACGATTAGTTGCACTGGTTGTATCTATTTTTCATAAAAATATTTTGAAGCCATATCAATATTGAAATGTTATGATTTTTTAATTAACGATATTTTACTCTTCTGTTCGATGTATTTATACAGACGCTGTTTTATCGAGCGTTCGATATCCCCAGTGCGTACTGTTATGTCAACACAGGCAACCGTCACGTACACTTGATTACTGGCTGGGTGGTACGTAATCTGTTCTAGTAATTACTACTTATACACGGTATTCTTAGCATGGCTTTCAATATTCTAGCCGTATTGTTTCCGTGGTTATTTTCAGACTAATTTTCATTATGAGTTTCCTTGTGTAGTTCCAACGTTGTCTCAAATTGTATGCTTGTGTGTGATTTTCTAAGAAATAAGTAACACATACTTATGAATGGGACTTAATGAGTAGTATTTAAATCTTCAATATTCCAATCTTTATTTTATCTCTGTGTATGATATTTAATTACTAATAACTTTGGAGAGAGAAGGAATACTACAGTAATTAACGATTAAGGGTACAAAGATGCAAAAATTATTCGTCGGATATCAGATATTCGTGAGATGCCTTTGTGTCAAAGATCTTAAGAGTCTAACATTCCATTATTTTTTGACGTGATATCATTACTTTAAACAATTCTTCGACAATTCATCGTGGCCGCGTCGTTTAAAACACAACTGCTTGTCCTACGCGTAGATCCAACCCTGCGACACGTCGACCCGTCGTGTACTGCGTTTTCGACGTGGTGACCTTTACCACTCCACTATCCGTGATGTCAATTGTTTACTCGTCTACCCAGACGTATTAGATTTGATGATTTTACACGGCAAATATAAATCATAATAAAACGAATGTGTATTTAAACAATATTTGGCCTACATTTTTGTAAATAATTTTGCATGTGGTTATTAGTTTTGCCTACATCTTGTATCTATGTAACTATGAACGAAATATCCATAAATTAGTGAAGCAAGGCCAAATAAAAATGTATATGATCCGTAGCCCTGATTTTGTGCTCGGTCATCATTAAGCGGTTTTTTTAAGACAGATATAACATAAATTCTGTTTCAATAATTTCGAATTTAGTGAATGAAAATGTAACGAAAATATCGAAAAATATATTGTATGAATTTAACGCAGATTATCAAAGATTCATAAAGTATTATATATCAAACGCAAAAAAATAATAAGGGAAGAATTTCTTTTACTTTAAATAAGTATCCTATTTTAAAACTAATAAAGTAATAATATACCTACATATGGTATTGCTTTATTATGTGCTTTCAAAATTATTACTTCCAATGCATGTCCTAATTTAAATAACATTTAAAATGACTTTCAAAACGCTTTATACTTGTTGTTTATTGATATTTACAGTCGTCCTCTACATTGACTGCGCTTTGTTGGTTGATAATGAAACGACTGGAAATGAAATCGGTTATCAGACTTATCGCCTGTCACTAATAAATGAATTTAAACAAGAATATTCAGTCTGCTTGTTGGAGAAATAATAGAAATTTGTTGTTGAATGAAGGTTAAATAACGAAGGACAAATTAAACAATAAAGTTTCGTAAACAATTTCGATGTTAATTCCAATTTTAAAATAAGATTGTTTTCTTATTACTTATATTTTTTTCTATTGTAGTTACTGCAAAACTACGAGTATATATTTGACAACCTGAGTGCTCATGTATACAGCCAGTACCGTATATTTTGAAGATTAAATAAAATGCAAAAATAATAATCTTGTTTATTGTTGGATAATATTGGATATTATATCTTAAGTGTTAGAATTTCTTTATCAATGTTCTGTTATTTGCATAATCGGAATGTTGTTGAAGCAATGATAGACCTTACCCAACTGCGCTGCGAAATAGGTGGTATAATTGCTAAATTGTAAATCTCAATGTCAGTTGCTTGTGTTGGTATATTTTGTTGGATGTTTTAGCACTTGAGTGATTATAAATAGGCAGTTTACTATTAAAAAGTGAGAAGCCATCCCTGTACTTGTAGATGCAATGAAAATCCATGGTGGCACACTCACACAGCGCACTAATACAGCTTTCGCTGTATTACGCTGTCAATCTGTTTCGAACGCTATCATTCTAGATTGCGGATCGCTATCAAGTCTAAAAGTGTACAAACACCTAAGTTAGATGGATAAGATAAGTGGGATTAGTTTGTTAATTTTTATATTTAAGTATTCAAATGATTTGAATGACTTGCACTATGTCTTCGAACTTGTCCGGAACAGTTGAATCTTGATCCCCGCAAGGTCTTTTATATTTTAATTAAATATACTACCGTATTTAAAAAATAATGCACTTAAATTTATTTTGCTAAATATTTTTCATTTATTAATATTTTTCGTTAATTGAAAACCACGCAATAGGTACTAAGAATTAAAAAGTAGTCATATAAATAATTAAAATGTCACCATAAAATTTAGGATATTTTGTAATTATTCTTATTTTTGGAAACCATCAACAATATAAATGTTGTAATACATTGTTAAGTTGTTTAGGCGAGGCGCGAAATACCCTGCTTTTTACTATACATTGCGAAGCCGCTCAACTATAATATCAAAACAGAAATACCTTCGCCGGCAATGTATCGTACTGTCACTTTATTTCTCTTTGCGTCTAAGCGAGCCTTAAGTTATGAATGAAATGAGGTAACGATACACTGACATTCCTATGAATCCTGTCATTGTTTCTTGTGTTATAAAGTTGGCCAGGGTCATGGAAACAAATAGAATATACAAAGTACGGCATATCAACATATTAACCTATGATTTGTAATGGCCGACTTCCTTCGTGCTTGTAATTCACTTAAATACGTATGGTGTAGGTACATTTAATGTAATGTGTAGGTCGATGTGTAATGAATGATTGATGTTTACGTGGTTAGGGTGTATGTATATGAGCGCGTTTCATGTGTTGCGTTTGTTATGGTTCGTTAGGGCTCGCGTTTGTAAAAAAACGCGCGTGTATGCATATGAACGCGTTTTGTAAAAAAAAACACCCTTGCTCACGTTTCCTTATTGGACAAGAAATATTCTCAACATGTGGGCAGGCCTTTAGACACAAAATAAAACGAATTTACCACATTATACGAATTTTAGATCCTGACCTTTGACTCTTACCCGAAGCCCTGGCACATGTAAAGCGGATCAAAACATGACCATGTTGTAAAACCGCTTAGAAAACCTTTTATAATATAATCACGTATACATAAACATGCTTTAATGTATCCAGTAGTCCAAAAAAGAAAAAAAAACTCATAAAATAAAACAAGTTTGTCCTAGGAAACGACAACAGAAAAAAAAACTAAAATTTTATTTGTTTATTTTTTTGTTGTAGCTTATAAATGTAAATGAATGGGGATCTCAGTCTATTTATTGTGCAGAATTTATCCTTACAAATGTTTTTGTATCACATCTAACTATCATGGTTAACCTTGTGCCGAAAGATTTTTTTTACAAACGTCTCTATAAGGAAAATGATTAATATCTAATGTAGCTTTTTGTAGTCACAATCTTAATTATCTACCTCATTTTGTACAACCACTATATCGGAAGCCCTAATACAGGTGGTATTCTGTAGATTTGGGACCCACGGTGCGTGACTTGTCATGGGAACGAACCCCGCGTAGGACAGACGTGCGATCCACGAATGCTTGCCCTGAGTCTGTGCATGTGACTTGAATGTTTATAAATCTGATTAAATTCCTTAGCGCAGGAGTAGATATCTCTCAGTATTCTAATTAATCTTTAGATGACTATAGTAGTCGAAGACCTGTCTTAGACTGAGTTTAACAGGCTTATCACCATGTCATAAATGTTTTTATGATGTATGAAGTGGACTACGCACTTTGGACACAAACTCATAGCAGTTATATAAGTTAGACATTCAGAAAAACAAGACAATTAAATTAATTACAGACACAACATGTAATTTGTAATGAAGTGTCATAATGTTATCCATGCTTAATCCTTCACTACATTCAAAATGGCCTGTGCCCAGCAGTGACACATGTGTATTATTATCTTAAGTGTCTCAAAACATTCCTAATATCATCACCTTAAGTATATAAATCATCTTATACTGATGATAAACTAGATCATTACAGCGAGCTGCTCTTTGTTTTGTAAGAGTATACGATCAAGAGTTTCATCACCATTATACACATGCAGATTCTGAATGATTCTAAAATTTCATATGTCATCATTATTTATTCTTCCTCTTTCCCCAGGACTGACGAACAAGGAATAGCGATGAAGGTGTACAACGGCATCGCGCTTGCCCTGGAGATCCTGGTGCTCTACATCAAGATGACAGCCACCTGGCTCCACTGCCTCTACCAGCTCGTCGTGCCGCCGGAGCCCAAGAGCGTCAATGGAGAAATTATTATGGTAACTATCTTTATATAGTAAACTGGACTAACAGATAGACCTAAGACAGGAATGATTTGCAATGCAGCACGCCTTTACAAATCAATAGAAAATTTATAGAAAAAGACAGACCTAATTTTCCTGCAGTGGATGACGTCATCAGCATACATGCCGAATTAACAATGATAATATCTATGTCGAAACGCAAAATTATGAAAAAGCAGTCTTGTTATAATAACATATATTATATTTCTTACAGCTATTTGATACTAAAACGGTGTTACATATCGGAAATTGTGTTTTTGTTCAATAACTTATATCCATCTCCTTCAATGAATCATAAAACTCTTATAAAACCATGTTTATAGATGCTTTGCACCACTACTACGTACAGATAGTTATAGGTTCCTATTACAGTTACACAATAAAATTGAAGTATAAAAATAAAAAAAAGCTAACGATTCCAGCAACCTAATGACACTACCACCAATGCCATTCAAGGTAACATAAGAGGAAAATTATTTAATAACTAAGAGTTAAAGATCAAAGAAAAATCCTTGATGAGAACAATCTATTATTTAATTAGTCATTCTTTATTCTCCGCTTTATGGTGAGTTCCCACAACCTTACGATAAAATTATCGTCAAACCGCTTGTTGTCTTTAGCTGCTCTTATTCTGTCAATTGTATTTTTTACTTGAAAACTTACCATCATCGGCCATCATTAGCCTTTTCCCAACCTACAGCTTATAAATACTGGTTTCTGAAATCCTAGATAACTGGCGCTGGTCACGGCATGGGAAGGGAGACTGCTTTGCGGTTTGCTAGACTTGGAGGGACTATAGTCTGCGTGGACATCAACCCTACTGGCAACCAGGAGACCGTGGACCTGATCAAGGAACAGAAGGGGAAGGCCCATCGATTTGAGTGAGTAACAGTTATTGTGATCATTTTCAAGGTCGAGATAAAATCGTTCTGAACAATGCGACGTTTTTACCCTGTTAAAATTGTATATTATAGAAGATTAGATAGAAGTTGGTAAGAAAATCTTTTTTTAAAGGATAAAAAAACGTGTCCTCATTGGATTAGGACTGCAAATTGTTGCTTCTGACTTTTTTTAAATACTTTCATATCAATTCGCACAGTTAAGTACGTATCCGTATAGCAAAACGAGGTTGTTTTTGCTGTACAAAAAATTCTATTCCATCAATATTTTATATTGCTTAAATTTTTTCCCACTGGAGTATTCCGGAGGCACGCAAGGCCAAGAATAAAAGATCAACAACACAAAAAGTGTGACTTAATTCCAACCGTCGTTACCAACGCATGCTATTTAGTGATGACAAATAAAACTAATTACAACCAGTTCTAGATTCATTTGCCATAAAGAAATAACCTCTTGTTTTTATCTAGCACATATCATATTAAATTTATAAATAATGTGAGTTTATGATGTGAGAAACAAGGAAAAAAAATTAATGTGAAATTATGGGTTTTTTTTTGCTTCTGTATTTAGTTATGTTAGGTATTGTAATTGTTATAAGGTTTTTGAGACCGTCGAATCAAAAATGATTACTTTTTTCCAACTTATATTTAACAAAAAAGTTACAAGGTCTATACAAGTATATTGTACCTACCAATGTTTGAAATAAACCCAAATATTACTATTTTAAATTATTGAATTTTAGTTCGTTACACATCATTTTGTTCTGAAGTGTTAAGACAATTATCACGTCAGTCACTAAAACATCCTATCTCTTGAAAATCGAATCATTTACTGCATTATAAAATTAGGCTATATCACTCTAGCAGTTGCCGTTTTAAGATTCCATAGAACTTTGATGATGGTGATTGACACCAGCCAGCTGCGCAGTTATTTGTATTATGCACACGCGTGTACGCAAACACAGGAGCACTCACTGTTCCCTTGCTCTCATAACCCGATGCGACGACAATTACCTAGCCTAGGACTCACACCTTTACGTGCCTTCTGAAACACGGAAACTGATATTTATATCTAAAACGCACACATTCGAAAAGTAGTTTCGTGCTTTGATTCGGCTGTCTTTTTTTAACACCTTTTTTTTTAACATGACATATTGATGGAACATTTTAAAAGTCAAGGCTAGAGATCAGCCTTAGTCAAGGCAAGAATATTAATTTTAAAATAAATCTTAGTGATTATTGTTGGCGCCGTACCTTTGTTCTTGTGCTTTGAAGGATTTTATGAGCAATAGTTGGCACTTGATACGCATAATTAACATAAATACATGATCGAACGTCATCCGAACATGGAAAATATACATGTGTACATTACATTGGTGTGAAAACGTAAGGAAATATTGAAATTAGTGTTTACTTAACTCAGATTATAAGGTTAATAGTGATGCTGCATTAAATTTTATAAATAAACAAACTCAATTGTAAATACTAAAAAAAAATGCATCAATATTACATGATCAAAGCCTGTCTCCTTTTCATATCGCCCGTAGTCTCTGAAGTGGTTTCACACACTTGAAAAGTTTTCAGGCGCGTTGGATTGGTCGCTATGTTTTCTTACGCCATTTTTATCAAGTGATAATTGCTTTGCAATACACATATGAATGCCAAAAGACATTGATCCCACGAGTATTTTCTTAGCTGTCCAATGGTCATATCTCTAGGCTATCACTGATATACTACCAACGTAGTACCACCGTGGTGGGGCCTGCGGGACGGACATGTCGTTTGGCGCATCCGATCTTACGAGGAAAGGAGGGTTGGCTCTTTACATCCAGCCATAGCATCCAGCCTTCGAGAAGAAGTCCAACGGGACAAAGGGGGAGGTTTTCGAACGGGAGGACTATAAAAGGCTATCACTGATATCACACGAAATTGGGAGCAATATTTTTATAAAAAAATATAATATAATATCATATAATATCATGGGACAACTCACACACGGTTATCTGATCCCAAGCTAAGCAGAGCTTGTGTTATGGTAACCAGACAACTGATAAACTTACTTATATATTTCTAATTACATACATATTATAGATAAATTACACCCAGACACCAGAACAAATGATCATGCTCATCACACAACATTTGTCCTAAGCGGGAATCGAACCCACTACCTCCGGTATAGCAGTCAGGGTCACTAACCAAGTAACCACTAGACCAACCATGTCCTTAACTTTAAATCATTTTAAGTATTGAAATTTACATTTATTTTAGTCATTGTTTGCTCTTTGAATACCATCACGTACTGTATATAAATGTTCTTGCTAATTTTCACACCTACTCAATTTGAATTTAAAACAAGATTTCGTATAACTCCATGGTAATTTGGGTGGGTGATAAATATGACTCGTGCGTTAATTTTATGATGAAGCACGCAATTAAATATAAGTTTTCATTGTGATTTAAATCATAATTCAAATAAGAATTTCAGGGGTTAATAATTTTCATAATTTATTTAATTTATATGTTCCACTGTCATATTTATGGAGGCTATTTTCTGAATCTTTAAGAAAGTTATTAGATAGAAACAAAATTAAAAGATCCTTAAAGATCGTTGAAATACGAACATGGGTAAAAGAACGATTTCTCTTTGTCATTGCAATTTGTCTCGCTTCTACAAATACAACTGCGTTTTAATCATCTTTTGCTCTACTATTTGTTATTTTTAGTAGTAGTTTTTTTCCAAATTCTTTTCTACTAGTGAAAAGTATGACTTTATTATTAATTTACACCACTCTAGATGCGACGTGACAGACCGCGAAGCCATCAACGTGCTGGCAGAGAAGATCCGTCGTGAGGTAGGCGAGGTGACCATGCTGGTGAACAACGCCGGCATCATGCCCTGCAAGCCGCTCCTGCAGACCTCCGAGAAGGAGATCCGCGCCTCCTTCGAAGTTAACATCCTCGCTCATCTGTGGGTAAGTGAACAGTGGCGAGTGTCGAGATCAGATCTAATGTCGGGGCGACGGAACTGTCCATGAAGGTTACCGTGGCCCCGGAACACAATAGCAAAGGAATTAACATGGATGGATTTTAGTTAGTAGAAGTCTGTCACTCCCTTCAGCTCGATCCAAAATGGAAGGAGTCATTTCCAAGTCACATCCGAAACTAAAAATAGATCAGATGTAGGTAACTAGATAGCATAGAAATAGCAAAAAGAGATAATTATAGTATCTTTAAATGTATGGGAAGGATTAGAGGATCACATTATGACAACTGTCGAGAATATTTCTAACTATACACAACCCGTTAAAACATGGACTTCGTTTTGACATATCATGGTAACTATATCGAATACTCAGTATGTATTTAGTCACTCATACAACCCCGTGTCCTATCAGTGGAAAAAAACATCCTAAACGGGTTGTCGGTAATGTTAATGTTACCAACGCTTCAAAACAACCTGGGCCCCTTCGCCCCCTTCATTTGCTAAACCGCTTTTTGTTTACGCGTAATCACTGCGCATGACAACTTATAAATATTAATAAATACTACCGCTGTTACTTGGTGTCGCTGGATTTCTTTTTTGCGTATTTTTTTTTATTATACACGTGTATCAAGTTTTATTTTAGATCTTTTTTCTCTAAGTAAATTATGTACGGCTAATGTTAGATAAAAATGTTCACTAACAAATTTAAAATATAATTAATATCTGACTGAACGTTTCCTTACTTTGCCCTAATATCATAAATTGAAAAAGATATGAATTTTTCACATCAGGACATAGTATACGTGAAAGCCATTTTCGACAGACGTTTTTCTGGTTTTTCAAAAATGCCCTTTATGTTGTAAACAAAACCCGATTTCCTGATGCCTTTAACACCCACTCACCAATTCACGTACTTACACATAATATTGTTCCAGCTCCTCCAAGCCTTCCTACCCTCCATGATGGAGCGCAACCACGGCCACATAGTCGCCATGTCCTCCATGGCCGGTGTCGTCGGTCTCCGTAACCTCGTCCCCTACTGCGCGACCAAGTTCGCCGTCAGGGGGCTCATGGAGGCCTTACATGAGGAACTCAGAGAAGACAAACTGAAAGACTACAGTGGAGTAAGTTTTATACTAATATTATAAAGAAGAAAGATTTTATTTGTTTGACACGAAAAGGCTTCGAAACTACTGGACAGATTTGAAAATTGAAAGTGAAAATTCTTTCACTGTTGAGAAGCTACATTATCCCCGCTGAACATAAGCTATAATTTATTTTGAAAAATATTAGGGATCCGTAAGAAATCGGAAACCTATTTCAGCGTACGCTGCTAATACTATAGACTAGTATAGACAATATAACAAAATGACAAAATGATGTACTACGGTACGGGGCTTGCCTACCACGCGGACGAAGTCGCGGGCAACTTCTAGTTACAAATACAGCTCATATAATATATATATATATTATATATATATATATATGATCTGGTGAAGTAACACAGACTGCGGTCAAGTTTACTATGTTATGGTTTTACAGTTCCTTTTTTCTTGATGTCCCCGGATCTAAGGACTTGAATAAATGTGTCGCGGAGTGTTTTACGCACATTAAAATTAAATGCATGACAAACAGTCTTGGTTCGTGAATTCGTAAAAAAGTCATTTTTTTTATTTACTTTGTGCAATTACTTACTAACATCCTTATGCACATCCGTATTGCCTTGCGTCCTTCAACTTTAGGAAACTACCTAGTCTTTATCTTAAGCACAATCAAAATTGTGATCATTTTATACCATTTAAAAATCCAAGGTGGTTAACTCTCAAATCCAAGATTATTTTTAATAACCTTAATGTGCTAAATATCTATTTTTATACATAACATTTTGTTTTGCATTTAATATGTATATGTAGCAAACAGATACAGTTGTATAACATGCTATACGTCCAATGTCCATGCTGTGCTTAATATCTGTTAATCATAAAGTGCTTATCCCATGTATCGAACAAAATAGAGTCATCAGGAATTACTAGAAACTGCAATAAAATCTGCACTTTCTCATAAATTTCAAAGGCTTAATCGAGTAGTTATTGGGCACAATATAATTACTACTTACGCAATATGTCACAAGCTCGACCCCCGTTTCTATGATATATAAATATATGATCCGTCTTTACACATGTGATTTGAATGTTTGTAAAATTCCCACGATACAAAGATTGTGAAGATTTCTTGATTTTCATGAAAAAATCGTCATCACCCCTACCTAAATAATAATATTTGTTTCAGATTAAACTAACAGTGATCTGCCCTTACATAGTGGACACTGGGCTTTGCAAGAACCCGAAGATCAAGTTCCCGTCTCTGATGAAGATTCTGACGCCTCAAGAGGCCGCTGACAGCATCGTAGACGCCGTCAGGAGAAATTACTATGAGATCACCATTCCAAGCTCCCTGTACTACATCAACATGGTGAGTTGTATTTTGGACCTTATGCCGAAGATGATAAAGCTGACGGACTCGATAAGTGGCATTAATATAAGTGGTAACATGGATTAATTGATCATGCGGATCAGTTTTTTATAGTCAGCTGATAGTTTCAGCAATTTTTGTGACTTTTTTATCCTTATGGCAATCTGGTGATAGTTTTCTGAGAGTGTTGTGTTATAACGGCACATAAGCACAATTTCGAACTAATTGGGATGTCAAATCAACTTCCGAACCAATTCGATCGACGCTAACGCTTGTGAAAATGAAAAAAGAATCTGATATATAATTATATTAAAGTAGAAGCAAGGAGAATATCATGTAGGGTCACATTAGCAGTCACACTATTTAGACAGAATATAGAGGCCATCCTTACAAATTTATTTAAAAAAGTACAATTATCGAAACTGTGTAAATGAGGCGAACATAAAACGGCAAAAAAAAATGACAATGGCACTCCCTCAATACCTATCGTACCTTATAAACACAATCTAGAATAAATCAGCTCCAACCCAGTCAAGTCAGGTCCACCCTGTATGTATGTCGGCGTCCTTGGACTTACGAGTCTTGAAGCTAGCACCCGTGACACTGAACAATAAACTCGTTGGCTGACCCTCGCTGAACAACCGGTTTCAATAACTGCTCATATAACTTAATGACTTCTGATATTACTACTAATGCTGTTGGGTCTGCTTTTTTTAGCTACATAGTTGCGGAATTCAAACTGAAATGGAATAGTTAATTCTGCAAGAAGGATTTATTATATCGCTTTTACTTGTTAAAGATTTTTTTTTTAATAATAGTAACTGCTAAACTAAAATCCTACTTTGATGTTATAAAAGCGAAAGTTTGCGTGTATGGATGTTTGTTGCTCTTTAACGCAAAAATCACTGAACGAGTTAAGACGATATTTGGTACACAGATAGTTTATAAAAAAATATCCCGGATTTATGTTCCCGTGGTTCCATCTTCGATTTTTAGCGAGCGGGCCCGCGGGTAAAATCTAGTTTTAATATAAATTGTTTATTTTCAGATCTGCAGAGCATTCCCGAGAGCGGTTCCATTATACCTGAAAGACTTTTTAGATTCAGGATTGGAAGCCCATACATAAATATAACAATCAAAAACTTTACATGATTCCCTCATCACGTGTTTAAGGGAATTCAGCCCTTAAGAACTAAAACAATTATTAGGCTGAAGTTTATTTAGAGATCAGGTCCTAAATCAAACAAATTTTATGTTACAGGGCAAAAAAGATAGCCCATGAAAAAAAAATATTTGTAAACAACGTTTTGACCCAGGAAGGTCAGTTGGTCGAACTAAACCCTACTGCGGGTAAAGCCTTATTTAAAGAGGGTAAAAATTAATTAATAAAGCCCCTATTTGTTTGGGTCTGTTTGTTTTTATGATTTTACACAAATGTTAGCACATACCTATCACAGAAATTGTGTGTTTGCCGATAGAAATAAAAATAAATGTTTTAAATTAAGAACAATTTAATGTTATTCTTTTTTTTAAGTTCTTAATTTATATTGATGGAAAAGGTTTGAAAAACACATTCGACTTTTGAAATTATGTTTCGATATTTAAATAAAATAACAACTCACTTCACATTTTGGTATCATTATTTTATTTTTGACGTGATAAGTTTTTGTTTTATTATGGTAGGTTAGGCAATAAACAGTTTTAATTACGATGACTAAATAGCCAACCGAAGTATAAAATTTTAAATAATCTTCTTAAATATTATGATAATAAAATATTGTTTATTTCATCAAAATTTGTTCAATCTACGAACATAATCTGTAAAATATTTATTTATATATTTAATTGTTATTTTTGTATAATTTTCTTAATTGCCTTACTTATCTGTAAGATTTGTGATAATAAGTCTACATTGTACTGAAACCATTTTAATATAAATATAGGTATAACCATCGAATACTAAAACATCACTTATACAACTTACACAAAGTAACTCTTAAATGTGTTGTTGCTGCGACACACACCTTAAAGTGGCAACAGAGACAGCATGCGACTTAAAATAAAGTGACGTTTTAGTATTCGATGATTATTTTCATACTTTTTTCAATATTAGTATAAGTATAAAAGTCAAACAATGCGATTAAGTGATATATGTGCCTAGATTTATATGTTTTGAATGTTTTTGTATATTAATATAAATCTTGCCTTTGTGTAATCCCACATTTATATACTACATATACTATTCTATGAATTAGTATATATGTAATATATTTTTATATCTGTATATAAGATTATTACCATTATATACACAAAGTACAGTTGTGAAATGTTTTTTAATATTATCAGAAAACAATAATATTAGGAAACTTTTCTTCAACACAACTTAGAAATAGATTTACTAAATTCATTTTTTTTAAAGGATAAATGCTAACTTATGTTTAGTATTGTAAATACATGATTAATCGTCCATATTGTGATCAATACTGAATTTCTGAGTGCCATCGTTAGTAAAACAGTGAATGAAAACATGATAATATATATATACTTAAGTTTATCAAATATTCTAAAGTGGTTCGTTACTCAACTTTGTTTTCTTTACACAAAAGGCCAGCCAACATCATTTATCATTATTATTCGATGAAAATTTCTCATTCTTAATTAATAAGTTTCTTGAAAACTGGCTACATATAGAATTACAGTATATGTAGTTATATCCCAAAAAAAAAGTAAGCTCAAACGACACTTTGCATACTTTGCCGGTGTCGATTTGTCTCAACATTTCACTTTACCGCAATAGAGACAGGATGCCACTTAAGGGTAAAATCTAACTAAGTGAAGTTTGCGAATACGGCAATTATTTTAAAGTAACTTTCGTGAGAACGATTCATTATTAAATGATGCAACGGTTTTCTCACGCGATTGTATCTGGAGTGTCCGGCTAGTTTCGGACCCAACCGGAGTCCTTAATTATGAGCTGACGCGGCGACATGACTTAATGATACGGCAGATAGTTTATTGCTTGTGTAAATTAAACAAAGTTGACAGCCACTATTTTTTTCTTTATTCTACTGTTGAATGTTTGATGTGCGAGTGCCTGTTACATAGGATAGTGAAGCTGTGTGCAATTGTTTTTGAATGTGAAACAAAAAAAGTTACATAATTTGCTTACTTTTTGTTTTATTTTTCTACCCTTACGTAGGTAATATATACACTTTCTCAGCATTAAATGATGTAACGGTTTACTCACGCGTATTTATCGGGATCGCCCGACTAGTTTCAGACCCAACCGGGGTCCTTAATCATGAGCAGACGGGTTTCTGATCGTTAAGTATCGAAACCGAACATGGAGCTCAAAACGTATTTACGCATGATTGTAATTATTATTTTTATTTGGGCCCAAAACCCAAACAGTAGAAACTTGAGGCGACAGTAAAATTTATGAATTGACCAAGCTATCTCAATGAATTACAAAGGAAATACTTCTAGTGGTCCATACAAGAACAACGTTCGGTTTCATGATTAGTCATTAAATTTTATAAGGTCTTTCAAAAATGAAATGCCAAAATAAATTCACAATCTATTTAATCAAGGTTTACATTTGATTATTCACATTTAAAATGTACAATTTCCGCTACGTATTACCTACATGGGTCCTACAGACATTTGGCGTACAATCACCGTATCAACGACATTAACTATGTCACCATAAAACGATAGCTTAGATAAATAAATTATTTAAAAAGTGGTTTTAACCACGATCTCGTAGACGCGGGATACACTGACAGTTTTATAATAGATGAATTCTAAGTAAGTTAATTTTAACACAACATAATCGCGACGTATCTATGCTTAGTGGCTTGTATGGGGTCTCATCTTTGCACAAAAGGGAGAGAATAAGAAAAAGGAATGTGACAAGAAAATGACAGTTGACTTGATTCATTTGTTTCTTACTACTACGCGTATTAAACAAATATGTATTTGCACTGATATAATACGGCACCCAGTTACGTAACCTTGAACCAAACCAATCTAGTTACTGATCCTATCTTTTTACGGTAACACAGTAAACGTCTTATTTTATTATCAAAATATTCAAAGCAAATGTTTACAGCTACTTATGATACAAAAAAAATTCATTGGAAGTCGGAATTCTGTGCATTATAGGAACTATTTTAAAAGCAAGTGTACTTTTATAGTATTCTTTATTAATAGCTGGAAGTGTTCAGGGGTTTGAGGTTCTGTATAAAATGAGAATTATTTTCATTACGAATATTTTTAAATAACGTAATTTTATTCACGGTTATTTTTCACACGCTTGGCCCAAAGATGGCGCTATCTGTCATTTTAGCTCCATCTCTCTCTGATACAATTCAAGGCATTATAACGCCAGTTCTGAAAACCTACTTAAAGTGATCACATTTACATCAACTTCGTTGATCAAGTGCCAAAGTTATACTCAAACAAGCGTAGGAACCTTAACAAATAAAACTCGGGACATACTTTGAGTTTGGAACCTTTTCAAAGTAATCTGTAATCTAAATTCCACTAAGTACTACGTTACGTAACAACTGATTATGTTTTTTTTTTACAAAATATCTTTACTTTACTTTACATTAGAAGCACATTTACTGGATATAACAATTAAATTCATTCAATATTACGCAACGCGAGTTTCCGATAGCCTCCTCGCGACTACCGCGTCACAGACTCATAGTTGCTATAGACGTCATCAGACCCTCCAGACAGTTGGAATAGCGTTGATCGCTGACGTTGATAGAAAAAGATTAAAATGTATGGAGATGACAGGATATAGTCACGTGACTAATCGAAACAAAGGGTCACATCCACACATTTCAGCGTTTTCCATAACTCTTACGATTGTACAAGTCACCTGAGGTGCAGGTATCGGGCCCTTACCACAAGAGTCGCGCATCGTGCATAAGCGATCCTGTGACTCTGGCTCAGGTATATAGTAAGCGAAAGTTGGAAATTTCTCCTCGCTCAATCCCTCAGTGAGGGTTTGGAGTCATTAGATTTTCACGTGGAAAACAAAAAGTAAAGGTATCGAAGACTTGCAATGCCTTGTACTTGAAGAAACTTTATTATAAAATTAACATTATTTTAAAACAGCAATGCAAATATGACCTAATTACTAACGTATTTAAGTTATTATTTGCACGCCAATGTTATCGTAGGTATTAACAATTAAGTAGACGCTTATTCCACGCGCATTAAATTTAATAGCACACGATTTCGTTAACAATCAGTAAGAGAATTCGGTTTACAAAATCCAATTTAAAAAATTTCATTCTTTTTTTAAAATTTATAGGTTAAACCTATAAATATAAATAAAACCTATAAAAAAGAATGAAATTTTTTAGCCTAAATGAAACAACAACAAACTTAATAAATCTGGTTTCATACAGTTCTTCTGAAAATCTATATTTGTTAGCCGATTTCTGCTGTTGACCTTAACACATCGTGTTTAATCGTAATTACATGCCATTTCCAGTTTATGTGCCCTTCACCTAACATCGACTAGATATCTTATATATTTAATACAACTTACGAATATAACGCAAAATATTACCATTTTCACAAGTACTTATTGTTAGTGCAAAATATCTTTGTATTATTTTTTGCTTAACAATTTTAAAGTTATAATTTTTGCTAATTAAATTTTGATTTTATTTTATGATTATAGCCTTGTTCTGGCGCTTATAGTAGACGTAACTAAACGGATGCACGTTCATCAGCGGAGACAAATGCCTAAGTTTATGTGCCCTCATAGACGGACATGTCATTTTCTTTTTAGATTGACAATAAGTACTATCAACGTTACTGAACACTGAGGGGACCCTTTCTCCGTATTTAATCTCCTGGTTGCCGCATACATAACAATAACCCATATAATAATTCGTCAACATACTGAATTACCATTTAGTCATCGGCTATTGTAAATGGCAGAATCGGGACCCTGCGAGTTTCCCCGACACCAATGTTTTATTATCATCACATGTTTATCCTTTACAGTCACGTTTACAAATCCTTCTATAATAATCACTATTTGTTTTCACACTGGCAAGTTTTTCACATCACTTTTTCACACGAAATCTTTAAGATTAGCTGATGAACGCGCATCCCGCTTACCGCTTCTAATGTTTTATTACACCGACATCAATGACATTGAAGCTACTTATAAATGTTCATATTTTATATCCACATAGATTACCTACCACAGACCTATAATATCATTGCAATGGAGTGCTAAAGATAGTACAAATACAACATGTTATTATGTGACTTTGCATTAGAATCTCTCGTATTCAGTAAATTACATAAATGCAAATTCAAAAAAGAATATAGAATGTCTATAGGTAGAATGAAAGTTTTTGAAAAAAAAAACAATTAAAATACAGTACTATTTCTTAACAAATAGCATATTTTGTTTAACCAATTTCTGTACGTGTTTCCGATTTTTTATATCGACGGTCGACCAAATTGATTAAGTAAAATTCCAAAAAAACTGGAAATAAAAAAATGTGGATCTGTTGCAAGTCACCATGTTGTTGTGAGTTCACTTTCGACATTTGTTACACATACAAGCTTTAATCTACAATAATATTACAAGGTCTACTACTAAACTTAAATGTTGTGCCAAAAACTTAATTACTGCATCAAATTACAACTTCATTGACTTTATGCCAACTTTGTTGAAAACAACAATTTTGTAACCATTTTCGTTGGTAAAATTGATTGTTGTTATTTGATCTTTATAAGATTAGTGGTT